>NW_017727960.1:27767-28852 GCF_001865875.1 Lupinus angustifolius
AATGTATATATAGATATGTGTGTGTATGTATATATTTAATACATAATAAAAACACTTCAGAACATAAAATAAGAACTTAGGTCGACAGACATAGTGCATTTCGACACACTAGTATATATAAAAGTAATTCATTGCACCTCACATATATTATTTCATTTAGAGCTTCTACTCTAACTCTCTTACTTTTGGTAGGTAATTACTCTTCATTTATCTATGGAAGCATGTCAATTTAAAGAAGTGTGAAAATATAATCAAATTAAAGATTATTTGTTTCTTTCTTATGAGAAAGTAATTATTTTATAAGAATTTCTTCTATATAAAGATTGTACAACTCACATAATATGAATAGGAAGTGAAATGACTATTAATACACTATAATATATAAATAAAATATATTAAAAATATAAAGTAATAAATGAGATTTTAATATATATTTATTGCTATTTAATAATTTAAATGTATATATTTATTACTAATTAAAAAACATTAATTATAAAGAGTAACGTTTTACATAAAATATAAAATATTTTTGTTAGGTATCAGTAGCCTAGACACACATAGAAGAGGCTTGAATTAGTGTAGCGGTTATCAATTACCGCTTTTCACACCAAAACCCAGTTATGGAAAATAGCCCAGGTAATCGATTAACCAGTGGGCTTAATCGATTAACACGAAACAGAAACAAAATTGCCAGATCAACTTCTTGCACAATTATTTACCAACAAACAAGCATAGATACATCATATATTTTTATGCAAAATTAACAAGGATATAGCAAAGTATTAGTATGCAAAATATCAGCTTCAAACACGAATTAAAACATTGTGAATTATAAAAGAGATTGAGAGAGAAAAACTTGCACAAATAATTATTACGGAAGCTATCATACAATATGCAAATAACATCAAACACAATAAGTAACCTTTCTCCCCCTTTTGACATTATCAAAAGGATACAAATATTCAATTCTAGTCAAACGTCAGAAGAGTTATTATGGTTAAGACATACTGTGATTAATCAATTAATTTTGGGTGTTTAATTAATCAACCAGCTGTAAGAAAATTGCACAAATGCTTATTTTAATA
>NW_017727960.1:28952-29631 GCF_001865875.1 Lupinus angustifolius
ATTTGCATAATATTCCCTAACTAGAGCAAGGTAGATATTACCTTTCAATTCCAAAAAGAGGACAACCCCTTGTGCTTGCATTCTATGTAGAAAATCAAAGTTTTGTTATGCTAACCAAGTCAAATTTGCATACCTTATGTATGTAGCTTTTCTTCTCTGAAACTCGAGCAACCGTGTCTCTTGCAAAATCAAAGAATAATATGGGTCTCCACGGTCCTGCCTTACCTGTTGGTTCGAGGGAACGACTTTTGGAGCACGTGCTGGACATTGAGCGGTTGTCTTAACCCTTTTTGCATGACCTCTTTCCATTTGTAGTTGAAACCCAAGGTGATTTGAAGGTTTAATGGAAGGATTCACGAAAAATGTAACTTAGGGTTTTGGAATTGGGGGTAACCGGATTTCTTAGAAATTAGTGATGGAGAAGAAGCTTTATGGAGTGGAATGGGGTTGGAGAATTCGGTTTTAGGCTAGGTTACAGTTTAGGAATGATATTGAACTTGTTCCTCTGAGATTTGAAAGAAAAGGGGATGACGGAGGTTTTTGAAAAATGCCCAAACACGCTTTTGTTTCAATTTAACTGGTGTTGTTAATCAATTAACTACCAGTCTTAATCGATTAACCAAGTAAAAAAATTACAGGTTTTAAAAAATTGCACCCAGGTAATCGATTAAAATGAGGC
>NW_017727960.1:29731-29945 GCF_001865875.1 Lupinus angustifolius
GCCTTAATCGATTAAATAACATCAAACACAGAATCAAGAGCGTTTTGGATTTTCAAAAGCATGCAAAGATTTCTAACTTTTAAAATGCAATATTGAGCAGTGACATATATACATAAAGCTTATTTATAGAATTATGGATCATACAAGGAATTACTAGCATTCAACATATTTTCATTTTGAAGCATACAAGGCAATAACATAAACTCAATCAAGA
>NW_017727960.1:30045-30319 GCF_001865875.1 Lupinus angustifolius
CTCATGATTTGCGACGGTCCAAACAAGTCCATATGCAGAAGCTCCAAAGGTCTAGTAGTGGATATCAAATATTTTTAAAAAAAGAATTGTTTAATTGTTTACATTTTTGACACATGTCACGAGAATCCTGAGTTTTAAAATCAAGTTTTGGCATACCAATAACCCAATTATTTTTAGATAATGTTTCTAGATGTTTCACATGAATGTGAGCGACCCATTTATGCCAGATCCAGATGTCATCTTCTTTTGAAATAAAACATTTTGAGAAAAGAGA
>NW_017727961.1:0-19482 GCF_001865875.1 Lupinus angustifolius
TTATAATTATGTATTGTCATTTTAAATAAATATTTAGTTATGTAAGGTAGTTATATAATGATGGCACTTATGTCATTTTAAATATATTAGGTTTAAATATGCATTTTCTTTCCTCTCACTTTTCTTTTTTTTTCAATCATACCAAACAATAAAGTTATCATCTCATTTTCTACTACTTTTCTTTCCTTCAACTTTCTTTCCTTCCATTTTCTTTCCTTCCATCTTCTTTCCTTCCTTAACCAAACATAGCCTTACTCTTTGTCATAAGTTAAAGTTTTATCTATCTTCCTCATAACTTCTGCATATTTAGTAGTTCACACTTATACTATGTTTGGTTGCATAGAAAATAAGGGAAAAGAAAAGGGGAGGAAAGAAAAGTGGTGGAAAATATCATTTTCCATCCTTTGGTTCCAACATTAAATAGGGAGGAAAGAAAAAATATTTGTGGATCCTACAAAAAGCTTTTCCTCCCTAGTTTGGGAAGAAAATGAAAGAAGGAAAGAAAACCATCAAAAATTTCAAATTTACCCTTATACCATGAATTGAAAAAACAATAATCTAGGTGAATATAGATACAATGTAGTAATTTTCTCTGTTTATATTCATTATTATGTGAAATTAGTTAACTCAATTTTATTTTCGTTGTTTTTGAGCTCACAAATAAATAGCAATTATGTATACTAAAAGATGAAATTAAAAGATAAAAAAAATATCATTACTTAAAATTACCAACAAAGTGACAAATAATAAATAAATTATAAAGAAAAAACATAAATTCAGTAATATTTTTTCAGACACATTAGTGAGAAGAAGATGTAGGATATTAATGATTTTCATTGAATTTTATAAACAAATATTGTTATCTTAAACTTAATTTATATGTTACTTCAAAAATATTTTTTAATATTACTAAAATTATATTATTTAGTTATGTAATTTGCAATCTAAAAATTAGATATACTACATAATTATATATATAAATAATGAGGACACTTATGTCATTTTCAATACACTATGTATAAATGTGCATTTTCTTTCCTCTCATTTTCCTTACATTTTCAATCATACCAAACAATAAAATTATCATCTCATTTTCTATTATTTTTCTTTCTTTCAACTCTCTTTCCTTCTACTTTCTTTCCTTTCACTTTCATTCCTAAACCAAACATAGTCTTAAATTTTTTACTAACTCACGGATAAGATCTTTCTAACATTATTTCTCCATTCGATCACTCATTTTATTCTTTGTCACCAGACATTTTGTCTACCTTCCTCACAACTTCTTCGTGTTTAATTTTTCACAAACTCACAGCTAAGACTTCTCTAATATTTTTTTCCCTCTAGTCACTCATTTTATTTTATTTTACGTTAATATTTTTTTAATTTCCTCACAATTTCTCCATGTTTAATTTTTCACAGGTATTACAAAAAAACAAAATATGCTAATTATTAGTAAATATGTGATATTATAAAATGGATATGTCTTGTTACATGTTTTGGGTGAGTAAATTACATAATGAAAATGGAATAATATCCACAGAAGACTATAATGTTCAATCATTCTTTAACATTGGTAAAAATTATAACGTCCAAAACATTACTCAAATTCTTTAAACTATAACCTTATGTTTAATCACACATCCAGAATAATTTAATTACTCAAAGAATTCTAATGAAAATAAATGCAATACATAATCCATTGTTGGTAAAAACTTCAACCATTGAGTTAATGGTTGTGCTTGAGCTGATTATATCACTTATTTAGATATCTTCAAATTTTGACAAGTGTCCAATGAAGAAATTTTTTTGTCCAAAGAAAAACTGAAACACAAAAGCTAATTTCGAATTTTAAAATTTGAATACATTAAATTGTTAAAGCTTTGAAGAAACAAAATGAAGAAATGAAGGAGAAAATTGGTCGTGATTGAAGGAAGAATTAGAGAGAGAAAATGTAGGGATTGAGGAGATGATTATTGTGTGTAATTGAATAGAAGAATTTGTAATTTTCTTGTATCGAAAATCATTATTGAATCATACATTTATATACTTGCTATATTTAGAATAACAATCATACTTACTTTCTAACTATAGCAATTTCTAATTAATCCCTTTGAATTACTTATTTCTAACATAAATGTGCATCAATATTATGAAACATAAAAATTGTTTTAATGCATAGTAGTACAAACAGTTGTTCATCTACATGCCCTATTTAATATTTTAGTAACATGAAAAATTAAAACTGAGATTCATTTGGATGATTCTAATGGTACTATAACTATGAAAAATGGTAATCCATTGATGAAGACGAAAAGAAAGAAGATGAAGGTGCTTCTCAAAATGACAATGAATAACATCTCTTTGATTCTTTATTAAATGAATATATATCATAATTACATTAAAGCAACTTACTTACTACCCTTGAAGTAATTCTTAATTTATACTAATTAGAAAACAACAAAGAAAAAGAAAGAAAATAGATGAAAACAGAAAAGTTTCCATAACAGGAAACTGAACTAACAATTGAAAAATCAGAAAATTGAAAACTTACTAAAAAAGGAAAGAATGAAAACAACTAAACTAAGGGAAGAATCATTTGGGCCTTTTGTGCTTGATTTTGTGTTGGGCTTTGTCCTTGCTTGAATCATCATTTTCATCTATTTTAGAAGCCCCCTCAATCTTGGCATATGAATGTCAATGGTGTCAAGTTTGCCCATGATATTGTGAAAAGGAAGAGGAGAACGTGATTTGGTGAGAATGTCTGCAAGCTAATTTGAAGAAGAGATAGGTAGGAGATATAGATGGTTCTATCTTGAACTCGTTCATGAACAACATGGCAATCGATCTCGATGTGCTTTATTCTCTCATGAAAAAATGGACTTGCTACAATTTGAAGAGATGAGTTGTTATCACAGAATATGCTAATTGGATTTGGATGAGGAATGCCAAGATCTCTGAACAAACAGGTTAGCCATTATGCTTCGCAAGTTGCCATAGCAAGAGCCATGTACCCTGCTTCTAAAGAGGCTCTCGAGATGGTGCTTTGTCTTTTGCTTTTCCATGAAACCAAAGTTGTCCCTAAGAAGAAGCACCACCCTGTAATAAATTTTCTGGTATAAAGACAGCCTGCCCAATGTGAGTCTAAGTATCCCTTTATTACAGTGGAATTGTTGCTTGGAAAAAAATATTCCTTGCCCTGGTGAATTCTTGAGATACATTAGAATTCTAGTTGCTACTTTGTGATGAAGATCAGTAGGATTGGCAAGGTATTGACTTAAGAACCCAACTGATAAGGAGATGTCGGGCCTGGTGTGTTAAGTATAGCAATCTTCCTATTAACCTCCTATAAGCTGTGATGTCTGTAAGAGGTGTTCCTGATTTAGAGCGGAGTTTTGCATTGTATTCTATTGGGGTTGATGCTAGTTTGGCTCCCAAGAATCATATTTCTTGCAGAAGGTCCAAGGTGTACTTCCTTTGGTAGAGAGATATTCCTTTTTTAGTCCTTGCAACCTCAATTCCCAAGAAAAATTTGAGTTCACAAATGTCTTTAATGTTGAATTTGTTGTTAAGAATTATCTTTGTGTTAGAAATCTATTGTAGATCATTACCTGTCAAAATTAGATCATCCACATAGACTAGAATGGTTGTGAAGTATGTGTTACTGTTTTTAATAAACAATGAATAGTCATAGGAGGATTTAACATAACCTATTTCAAGCAGGGTCCATGTTAGCTTCTCATGCCATTGCCTGCTTGCCTACTTTAAGCCATAGATGGATTTTTCCAGCTTGCATACCGTGTTAGAATCATTACTGTGAAGACCTTGAGGGATCCTTATGTACACTTATCTTTGAGATCTCCATGTAGGAATGTTATGTTGATATCAAATTGATGAAGATGCCAATTGTGTAGAGCAGCAAGGCATAGGAGAACTCTTATAGTGGTCATTTTTACAACAGGACTAAAAGTGTCCATATAGTCAACCCCCTCAATTTGATTGAATCCCTTAGCTACTAATCTAGCTTTGTATCTTTCTATAGATCTATTAGGGTTGTGTTTGATTTTAAAAACTCATTTACATCCTATAGCCTTCTAATTTTCAGGTAGATTGGTCAAGGTCCAAGTGTTGTTGGCTAGAGCCTCTAATTCTCTTTGAATTGCTTTTTGCCAACACTCATGTTTGATGGCTTTAGCATAATAGGTAGGTGTTTGATCAATGGATATGGTAAGATAAAAGGGCTTGTGTCTTTGGGACAAATGATCATATGATAGAGATTTTCATATGGGATACCTGATGTGTGCAGTGTGTGTGTTAAGGCCCTTAATCATGTTACAATAATAGTCATTCAGGTAGTTAGGTATTCTTATGATTCTCTATGAATTTCTTCTATCTTTTTGAGAATCAGAGGTGTTGACATCAGTGTTAGGAGGATTATATGTGGTTTGTGTAGGGTCAGGTAATGTATCATGGCCTGGTATAGAACAGGATGAGGTATATAGTTTGATGAGAGGGAGAATTGGTCATGGAGGATTGTTATTTCTGTTATTGTAGGTGATGTTATTAAGGAATGGAAAGATGTTTTCAAAGAATGACACATTCCTAGAGAGGAAGACTTCATTGGTTCTGATATCTAACAGAATATAACCCTTAGTACCAAGCTTGAATCCTCGAAAGACACACTTCTTTGACCTAGGATCTAGTTTTCTTCTATGTGAAACTAGGGTAGAGGTGTAACATAAAGAACCAAAAACCTTTAAATTTTCAATGTCAGACAATGCTTGGTAAATTTCTTAAGTCTGTCTATTGATTAAATGTATAGCATGTGAGATAGCATAATTCCATAAACAATGACGTAAACCAGACTGAAAAATTAAAGCTTTAGAAACACTTAATATGTGTTGATGTTTTCTCTCAACTACACCATTTTGTTGAGGTGTTTCAACACAAGTTGTTTGATGTTGACTCCCTTTTAAGATATAGAAATCATACATAAGAAAATCTTTGTTATGGTCACTTCTAATGGCTTTAATTTTCAAATCAAATTGAGTGTGAACATACGAGACAAAACCTCAAACAAGTTGACTAGTGTCAGACTTTTGTTTCATAAAGGCCCAAGTGAACCTAGTTTCATCATCAACAATAGTAAGGAAATGTCTATGGCCAAAGGTGGAAATGGTGGACAAAGGGCCCCATATATCTATATGATTCAACTCAAATGCAGCATTAGATTTGGTAGTGTTGATGGAGTATGGTAAACTTTTTTGTTTAGCTAGCAAACTTCACAAGGATCAGTATTCTTATTACATTTTACAAAAGGAATTATAGCTTGCATAGTATTCATCTTGTCATGAGATAGATGGTCAAGCCTAGAGTGTCAAAGGTTAAAATCATTATAGCTGATATGAGCATTAACATGGTGAGGTTTGGCATAATTCTTGGTTGGTTCAGTTAACACATATAATCCTCTTTCTAGCTTGGTTGCACCAATCATCTTCAAGGAGTGTATGTCCTGAATTTGATAATGATTGGTGGCAAATATTAGAGTACAGGCTAGATAGGTGGTGAGTTTAGATATAGAAATCAAATTAAAGTTGAAAACATGAACATATAAGACATTGGTGAGGTATAGATCATTCAACAACAAAAAAAGATTTCCTGAGTAGTTAGTTATCACTTGATTTCCATTTGGCAGCATTATCAAAAGAGATTCAATCCTCTTAAAGTTTTCATACAAAGACAGTGAGTGACAGACATGGTCTGTTGCTCCTATGTCAAGGACCCATGTGCCTGATTTCGATATATATGAAGGAGTTGTACATGAGTTACTTGAAGTATGTTGTTTTGAGGCAATGCTAGAATTGTTTGGTATCAGTGGACAGAACACACCTAGAAAGGGGATTGAATAGGTGTTGCGATTACCAATTACCACTTTTTGTACTAAAGCCCTATTCTGGAAAAAGCCCTAGTTAGTCGATTAACACTTTGTCTTAATCAATTAACTCACAGAAAACAGCAAGTTACGAAGTGGCTTATTGTTAAGCCACTCATCGATAATCAGATACAGAAGCCCCCTCAATCTTGGCATATGAATGTCAATGGTGTCAAGTTTGCCCATGATATTGTGAAAAGGAAGAGGAGAACGTGATTTGGTGAGAATGTCTGCAAGCTAATTTGAAGAAGAGATAGGTAGGAGATATAGATGGTTCTATCTTGAACTCGTTCATGAACAACATGGCAATCGATCTCGATGTGCTTTATTCTCTCATGAAAAAATGGACTTGCTACAATTTGAAGAGATGAGTTGTTATCACAGAATATGCTAATTGGATTTGGATGAGGAATGCCAAGATCTCTGAACAAACAGGTTAGCCATTATGCTTCGCAAGTTGCCATAGCAAGAGCCATGTACCCTGCTTCTAAAGAGGCTCTCGAGATGGTGCTTT
This sequence comes from Lupinus angustifolius, assembly GCF_001865875.1. Lineage (NCBI taxonomy): Eukaryota > Viridiplantae > Streptophyta > Magnoliopsida > Fabales > Fabaceae > Lupinus > Lupinus angustifolius. The sequence goes on from NW_017727961.1 coordinate 6,444, forward strand.
GTCTTTTGCTTTTCCATGAAACCAAAGTTGTCCCTAAGAAGAAGCACCACCCTGTAATAAATTTTCTGGTATAAAGACAGCCTGCCCAATGTGAGTCTAAGTATCCCTTTATTACAGTGGAATTGTTGCTTGGAAAAAAATATTCCTTGCCCTGGTGAATTCTTGAGATACATTAGAATTCTAGTTGCTACTTTGTGATGAAGATCAGTAGGATTGGCAAGGTATTGACTTAAGAACCCAACTGATAAGGAGATGTCGGGCCTGGTGTGTTAAGTATAGCAATCTTCCTATTAACCTCCTATAAGCTGTGATGTCTGTAAGAGGTGTTCCTGATTTAGAGCGGAGTTTTGCATTGTATTCTATTGGGGTTGATGCTAGTTTGGCTCCCAAGAATCATATTTCTTGCAGAAGGTCCAAGGTGTACTTCCTTTGGTAGAGAGATATTCCTTTTTTAGTCCTTGCAACCTCAATTCCCAAGAAAAATTTGAGTTCACAAATGTCTTTAATGTTGAATTTGTTGTTAAGAATTATCTTTGTGTTAGAAATCTATTGTAGATCATTACCTGTCAAAATTAGATCATCCACATAGACTAGAATGGTTGTGAAGTATGTGTTACTGTTTTTAATAAACAATGAATAGTCATAGGAGGATTTAACATAACCTATTTCAAGCAGGGTCCATGTTAGCTTCTCATGCCATTGCCTGCTTGCCTACTTTAAGCCATAGATGGATTTTTCCAGCTTGCATACCGTGTTAGAATCATTACTGTGAAGACCTTGAGGGATCCTTATGTACACTTATCTTTGAGATCTCCATGTAGGAATGTTATGTTGATATCAAATTGATGAAGATGCCAATTGTGTAGAGCAGCAAGGCATAGGAGAACTCTTATAGTGGTCATTTTTACAACAGGACTAAAAGTGTCCATATAGTCAACCCCCTCAATTTGATTGAATCCCTTAGCTACTAATCTAGCTTTGTATCTTTCTATAGATCTATTAGGGTTGTGTTTGATTTTAAAAACTCATTTACATCCTATAGCCTTCTAATTTTCAGGTAGATTGGTCAAGGTCCAAGTGTTGTTGGCTAGAGCCTCTAATTCTCTTTGAATTGCTTTTTGCCAACACTCATGTTTGATGGCTTTAGCATAATAGGTAGGTGTTTGATCAATGGATATGGTAAGATAAAAGGGCTTGTGTCTTTGGGACAAATGATCATATGATAGAGATTTTCATATGGGATACCTGATGTGTGCAGTGTGTGTGTTAAGGCCCTTAATCATGTTACAATAATAGTCATTCAGGTAGTTAGGTATTCTTATGATTCTCTATGAATTTCTTCTATCTTTTTGAGAATCAGAGGTGTTGACATCAGTGTTAGGAGGATTATATGTGGTTTGTGTAGGGTCAGGTAATGTATCATGGCCTGGTATAGAACAGGATGAGGTATATAGTTTGATGAGAGGGAGAATTGGTCATGGAGGATTGTTATTTCTGTTATTGTAGGTGATGTTATTAAGGAATGGAAAGATGTTTTCAAAGAATGACACATTCCTAGAGAGGAAGACTTCATTGGTTCTGATATCTAACAGAATATAACCCTTAGTACCAAGCTTGAATCCTCGAAAGACACACTTCTTTGACCTAGGATCTAGTTTTCTTCTATGTGAAACTAGGGTAGAGGTGTAACATAAAGAACCAAAAACCTTTAAATTTTCAATGTCAGACAATGCTTGGTAAATTTCTTAAGTCTGTCTATTGATTAAATGTATAGCATGTGAGATAGCATAATTCCATAAACAATGACGTAAACCAGACTGAAAAATTAAAGCTTTAGAAACACTTAATATGTGTTGATGTTTTCTCTCAACTACACCATTTTGTTGAGGTGTTTCAACACAAGTTGTTTGATGTTGACTCCCTTTTAAGATATAGAAATCATACATAAGAAAATCTTTGTTATGGTCACTTCTAATGGCTTTAATTTTCAAATCAAATTGAGTGTGAACATACGAGACAAAACCTCAAACAAGTTGACTAGTGTCAGACTTTTGTTTCATAAAGGCCCAAGTGAACCTAGTTTCATCATCAACAATAGTAAGGAAATGTCTATGGCCAAAGGTGGAAATGGTGGACAAAGGGCCCCATATATCTATATGATTCAACTCAAATGCAGCATTAGATTTGGTAGTGTTGATGGAGTATGGTAAACTTTTTTGTTTAGCTAGCAAACTTCACAAGGATCAGTATTCTTATTACATTTTACAAAAGGAATTATAGCTTGCATAGTATTCATCTTGTCATGAGATAGATGGTCAAGCCTAGAGTGTCAAAGGTTAAAATCATTATAGCTGATATGAGCATTAACATGGTGAGGTTTGGCATAATTCTTGGTTGGTTCAGTTAACACATATAATCCTCTTTCTAGCTTGGTTGCACCAATCATCTTCAAGGAGTGTATGTCCTGAATTTGATAATGATTGGTGGCAAATATTAGAGTACAGGCTAGATAGGTGGTGAGTTTAGATATAGAAATCAAATTAAAGTTGAAAACATGAACATATAAGACATTGGTGAGGTATAGATCATTCAACAACAAAAAAAGATTTCCTGAGTAGTTAGTTATCACTTGATTTCCATTTGGCAGCATTATCAAAAGAGATTCAATCCTCTTAAAGTTTTCATACAAAGACAGTGAGTGACAGACATGGTCTGTTGCTCCTATGTCAAGGACCCATGTGCCTGATTTCGATATATATGAAGGAGTTGTACATGAGTTACTTGAAGTATGTTGTTTTGAGGCAATGCTAGAATTGTTTGGTATCAGTGGACAGAACACACCTAGAAAGGGGATTGAATAGGTGTTGCGATTACCAATTACCACTTTTTGTACTAAAGCCCTATTCTGGAAAAAGCCCTAGTTAGTCGATTAACACTTTGTCTTAATCAATTAACTCACAGAAAACAGCAAGTTACGAAGTGGCTTATTGTTAAGCCACTCATCGATAATCAGATACAGATAAGGCAAATATACTTGAACAGAATTAAAGTCAATATGGAAATCTTACATTATACAAATTATCAGCTAAAATTAGGCAATTATAACAACTTGAAATTAAAAACATTAAGGATAGAAAAAGCCTACAACAAAAGAATTTAATCCTAGTTCATTTGTGGGTCCACTTGCAAAGTACATTCAGGCCTCCCCTTCTGATCTCAGGAGATTTTCTTCACTAATATTGAAATGAATATATTTTTACATCCACACTTCCAATACACAAACTTGGATGTTTCCTTCTTGAATCCAAAAACCTAATTTCTCGGTTAGACTCACCTAATCGCCTATGAAAACCTTTCTTACGACCTAGCCCCAGCCAATAAACATTCTAAACTCAACAACTCTAAGCCTCGGTGAAGACTCACTGAGTCTCTTTGGTGGTACAACACCAAGAGACGATTTCCCTTATTACAACATTAAAAATAGTACAAAAGCAGAGTATTATCAAGCACAATATAGCTCAAAATATCACAATTAAATCTCAGCTAAAACCCTATACAAGACTCATAAGTAAGCATGAATATGTATGAGTTAATTGATGTACGAAAACAGAGAATTTCTATCCTATAATTCTTCTAAAGTGTCTTTTTAATCGATTAACGGGCTATTGAGAACGGTTGAGAATAACTGAATTCAGTTTTTCAGTTATTTGTTAAAATTGATTTTGACGTTAATCGATTAACTCATTACTTAATCGATTAACTGGCATATTTTTCGTTTAAATGATAAAATAGTAAACTACCTATATGTTATGCTTATCACCTAGACATGTTTTACCAATATATTATGTCTATGATGCACAAATAACATGTATGATTTATGCATGAACATATAATAATCTATATGACATGTCTCATATAAATGATTTGATTATTTTTAAGACTTTTGAGAATTGCACCTAGGTTTACCTATCCTAGATTCAATATCTAAGATACATATCTATGACTCTAAAAATGACTCTTGTAAGACTTAGTCTAGATATGAGATCATTGAGTCCATGGCATGTTGATTTCTTGAGTCATCTTCAAGCTTTCAATGAATCCTTGCCTTCGTCAAAACATAGGCAACTTAATAGTGCAACACTTTGACACTTGCAATTTCAATCTCTCCCTTTGGATGATGATAAACTCAACACCAAATCTTGTTTTGATGCATAGCTTGATGACGGTTATAGAATGAATGCATGGTACTCCACACCAAATCTTGTTTTGATGCATAGGTTAATGATGGTTATAGAATGAATGCATGGTTGTTAATTTCAAAGTTAAAGCGCATAGTTGAACAACGGAAGCTGAATTTTTATTTACAACCTGCAAATCACATCAAATAACAAAGCAACCTTTCTCCCCCTTTTGACATTACCAAAAAGATGAACGATTTAATCTAGACAAAAGTAATAACAGTTATATAATGAAATCAAAGTTGTAATCAATCAATTAAATTTGGGGATTCAATTAATTAACAAGTTGAAGAAAGCTTGAACAAGTGCACATGTTTACACGAATTTAATCGATTAAGAGTGTGCATTTAATCGACTAAATTGAAGAATACAATAAATGAACAAGGTTAATGACATGAAAAGTTATACAATTACAAATTGAGCATGGAATGATCAAGTAATATTATTATAACAAGTTCACAGCATGCTCAATCAAACATAATAGATGCAGATAACCAGTCACGGTCATGTACCATTAAACAATATTCATACTATATAAGACATAGATATGCATATGATATAGGCAATAAAATACAAAAATCAGCAACGATTAAAGCGCAATCTGATAGCATGCATATCCAGTGATAAGAGTTTAGTAAAAGTATATGGAAACTATTACAACCCAAACAAAAGCAAAGAAGCAAAATGTCTCAAGAGTACAACCCAACAAAATACATAAAAAAAATAGCCAATAGAAGAACTAAACCAAAGGAAGCCTAGGCTCTAATGTCTTCTAATCTAAGGATGCGGAGGACGGTCTTTGTCATGAGGAATGGTCACACTACTATCTCCCTAAATGAGCACTCGCATCTTCTCAAGTTCTGCACAAAACCTATCATTTTGTGCTTTAATAGTGTTTTGAACAAAGCTCATCCTAGACTGATAGTTGTTATCAATGTAGGCGACCTGTCTTTCCTCAAATTGCTCCAAATCTGTATGATACAAGTCCTTCAAAGTCTGAAAATGTAGATCCATTCTATTATTCCGCCTTCGCTCCATTGCATCCAACTGAGCTAATATAAAGGGTGGTACCTGCGCTGTTGTTCCAGATGACTCCCCCTGAATTTACGCATTAGGCTGATTTGTTCCTGCCTGATCCTCATCTCCATATAAGTCTAAGTCCACAATAGTGTTATAATCCTCTTGGTATTGCCAAGTATTTCCATACTTGTAATACCCATCTTGTGGATCAGACTTTCACCAACCAGGTGATCTTTATCAGAAGACTCCATGATGATGGTATCAAACAGATCAATATGCAGATAATCGATGATCCTCGAAATGAATATGTTATAGGGAAGTAGTTTGGATTGTGATGTTGACACACTATACAAGACCTTTAGAATCTCCTCAGGCCAATTAATCATGACATTTTCTTAACAACACACATATACCTTAAGTCATTCACAGTTGGTTGTGCATGATTCATGTTTCTCTGAACTAAGATGTATGCTATCAGATAGTGCAATAGTCTATTTTCCACGGATAATGACCCAGCTTTTGTTAATTCTCCTTGGATATACAGATGGGGACTTCTCAAACAAGACCTGTAAACCTCAGTAGAATTGAATGAGTTCTTGACCTAGTCGCAATTACCAATGCTAGCATCATTGGTGGATAAACCTCCCACATTCATGAAAATGTCTTCACTTAGCTCAAATAACTTTCCAGAAACCATAGACCAATACTTGTCGTCCTTGTATCTGAAGTAGGCATAAATTTCTCTAACTAAGGCAGGGTAAATATTTCCCATCAATTCCAAAAAGGTGACAGCTCCTTGAGCTTGCATACCTTGTGGAAACTCAAAATTTTGTTCCGCCATCCAGGTTAAACCGACATACCTGATGTAAGTTGGTTTCCTCCCCTGAAACTTTGACAATCGATTCTCCTGCAATATGAGAGAGTAGTAAAATCTCCACGGTCCTGCCTCACATTCAGATTCAGTGGTGTAGGAATGGGAGTCCTTCGTGGGCATTGAGCAGTTGTCTTAATCCTTTTTTACTGTCCTCTTTCCATTTTGAGTGCAAAACCGAGTTGAAGAAGGATTTTTTAGGGAACCTAACCTTAGGGTTTTGGAATTGGGAAAGTGGGGTTTTGGATAATTTTGAGAGGAAATAGGATGAAATGAAGTGCAATGTGGGTGAAGGGTAAGGTTTATTCTTCTTTTTGGCTAAGAACTCGGATTATGTTGTTTTCTCTGAAATTTTAAGAAAAATGGGATAGAGAGGATTTAAAAAAATGGCAAAAACGCTTCTGGTTCTATTATATTTGTTGTCGTTAATCGATTAAGAGCAGCATTTAATCGAATAATCATAGTTAAAATTCTAGATTTTCAGAAAAATGAGCCTACGTAATCAATTAAGATGTAACATTAATCGATTAAATTTCGTGAAAAGTAAATGTTGGCTACTGGAACTCATTTGAATCGATTGAGACTTGTCGTTAATCGATTAATAGGCATCAGATTTGGAGAAACAGGAAGGTTTTTGAGTTTTAGAAGCATGCGAATATTTCTAACGTATATCAAGCAATTTTTAAGCAGCCACATAGTATAGACCATATTAAACTAGATCATGAATCATATTTGGAATGAAATGCATTCAGCAAGTATTCACTTTGAAGCATATTAGACATTTAGCATGTGAGGCATATAATAATGAGTTAGACGATTTTAATCACGATATTTTTCATCAAGGATTCCAAGTTCTCTTTGAAGAACATAGAAATTATCTCGTGAAAGGGGTTTGGTGAAAATATCAGCTAATTGCTTAGTTGTTTCAACAAATTCAAGCACACAATCGCCGTTTTGAACATGATCACGCAAGAAATGATGTCTAATTTCTATATGCTTGGTTCTCGAATGCAAAACGAGATTCTTAGATAGGTTTATGGCACTCGTATTATCACATTTAATGGGTATCTTTTCTAGTTTAAGACCAAAGTCCTTAAGTTACAGTTTCATCCATAGGATTTGAGCACAACAGACATTGGCGGCAATGTATTCCGCTTCGGCGGTGGACAAAGCAACACAGGCTTGCTTTTTACTATTCCATGAAACTAAGGAACTACCTAGTAAGTGACAAGTCCGACTAGTGCTCTTCTGATCCAGCTTACATCCATCAAAGTAGGAATCAGAATACCCTACCAAGGATAATGAGTCATCCCTAGGATACCATAATCCCATATTTATTGTTCCTTTTAAATATCTCATGATGTGTTTAATAGTACTATAGTGTGAATCTTTAGGATATGCTTGAAATCTAGCACACATGCAAACACTAAAAATAATATTGGGGCGGCTCGCAGTTAAATGTAATAAAGAGCCAATTATCCCTCGATACTTTGTTACCTCAATTGCTTTTCCCTTTTCGTCTTTGTCTAGATAGCAAGCGGACGCCATAGGTGTAGAAGCTTCTTTACATTTTTCCATGTCGAACTTTTTAAGTAACTCCTTGCAATACTTTGATTGATGAATGAAGATGCCACTTTCCATTTGTTTAATTTGTAGCCCAAGGAAGAAAGTCAGCTCACCCATCATCGACATCTCAAATTCTCCCTGCATCATCTCAGAAAATTCTTTACAAAGAATGTCATTAGTAGTTCCGAAAATTATATCATCAACATATATTTGAACTAATAATACATGATCATATAATCTACGGATAAAGATAGTATCAACCATACCCCTCACGAACCCTTTTTCCAAGAGGAAAGAGCTCAATCTGTCATACCAAGCTCTGGGAGCTTGTTTCAGGCCATAAAGAGCCTTCTTGAGCTTATATACATGGTTTCGATATTTAAAATTTCAAGGTCGTGAGGTTAATCAACATATACCTCCTCTTGAATGTAGCCATTCAGAAAGGCGCTCTTGACATCCATTTGAAAGAGCTTAAAATTCATAATTAATGCAAAGGATAAAAGCATCCTAATGGTCTCTAATCTAGCTATAGGAGCATAGGTCTCATCATAATCGATGTCTTCCTCCTGGTTGTAGCCTTTGGTCACTAAGCGTGCCTTATTTCTAATGATCAAGCTAGATTCATCTAGTTTATTTCGAAAGACCCATCTTGTACCAATCACTGGATGTTCTTTTGGCTTAAGGACCAAGTCCCATATATTATTGCACTCAAACTGGTTTAGCTCTTCTTGCATAGCTATACCCCAGTGCACATCCTCAATGGACTGATCGATGGTCTTGGGCTCGATTTGAGATATGAAAGCAACGAAGTTACAAAAATTACGTAAAGAACTACAGGTTACCACTCCCGTAGAGATATCACATATAACTTTGTCAAGTGGATGATCTTTCTTAGTCTTCCACGCGATTGCCATGTCCTGATGCTCATCTTGGTCAATTTGCTCTGCTTGTTCTTCTTTGTCCTAGTACATGTCCTTAAAGTATTCTTCTTCTAAAGCACCTGCAACATCATCAGAAAATACCTTTCTCTTCTCTTTTGGAGAAGATTCATCAAAATGAACATGTACAGACTCGTCTACTTGCATGGAATACTTATTAAACACTCGATAAGCTTTACTTGCAATGAATACCCTAAAAGTATACCATCATCGGCTTTTGAATCAAATTTTCCTAGAGCTCTTTTTCCATTATTTAAAATAAAGCATTTACATCCAAAAGCATGAAAATGAGCATTATTAGGTTTTCGGCCTTTCGAAAGTTCATAAGGAATTTTCAAACAATAAGGCCTTAAGAGTATACGATTTATCACATAGCAAGTAGTATGCACTACATCAGCCCAAAAATACTTAGGAACCTTGCTCTAATTTAGCATGGTTCTAGCAAGCTCCTCTAGAACTTGATTCTTCCTCTCAACAACTCCATTTTCCTAAGGGGTACTAGGAACCGAGAACTGATGTATGATACCATGTTTATTACAAAATTCATCAAATTAATGATTGTCAAACTCGCCACCATGATCAGATCGAATGAACACAATTTTAAGATTAATCTGATTTTGAATTTGTTTGACAAAGTTTTTGAAAGATTTAAATGCATCACTCTTAGAAGACAAATAATGTCCACGTGAATCTAGAGAAATCATCAATAATTACCAAATCATAGAAGCTACCACCAAAACTCATTATTTGAGAAGGTCCAAATAAGTCCATATGGAGAAACTCCAGAAGTCTTGTTGTGGATATTACATTCTTTTTACTAAAAGAATTTTTAACTTGTTTACATTTTTGACAAGTATCACAAGTTTCATGAGTTTTGAAATCAAATTTTGGTAGACCCTCAACCAAATTATTTTAAGATAGTTTATCTAGATGTTTTACATGAATATGAGCGACGCGCCTATGCCAAAGCCATATATCATTTTCTTTATAAACAAAACATTTGGAAAATAATATTGTGACATCTTCTAGGTTAACCATAGAGACGTTATTAATATGATGTCCGACAAATTTTACCTTATTAGATAAATTGTCATGCATTATGCAACAATCAGAGTCCGAAGATACATGATTGCCTTTGTTGCAGAGTTAGATGATACTCAATAGGTTGTGCTCCAGGCCTTCAACATATAGTACATTATCGATAACTGCCTCGGTTGAGTTACCAATTGTCCTAGTGTCAAGTATCTTTCCTTTGTTGTTGTCTTCATACGTGACAAACCCTTTTTCTTTCAATGATAAATCTAGGAATTTTGATCTATCTCCTGTCATATGTCTCGAGTATCCACTATCAAGATACCAATGGTATCCATGTGCTCGTAGACATACCTGCAAAATAGACCACTTTCCTTTTTCAGGTACCCAATTTATATTGGGTCCTTTTCTGTTAGTAACCAGGGAGTCATCTCCCTTTTTCATCCAGATATATAGACCACTAGGTATACCATATTTCCTGATGTAACAAGAGTAAGAAGTGCTGCCATGCGTGATACAATAAAAGCATGTACGGACTTTCTTATTATAAAATTTCTTATTTGGCCAAGTTACAGGTCTCCTATATGGTCTTCTCCTACGTATAGGGGGAACATATCCTAGTCCAGTATGGTCACCAACATTTCTAGTTTGACTAAGAATAGTGTCTAATAGGTTTTGACTCTCTGTGAGTTTTGCGAGTTTTTCATTAAGCTTCAGGTTTTCATTTTTCAAAGTCTCGCAAGAATCACAGTCACTTGATTGACATAAATTATCATTAGAGCAATTGCCTGTGTTACAAGAAAATATTAGATCTAAAGTTTCATTTTCAAGTTTTAGCTCGTCTAATTCTTTTTGTAACAAAACTATTTTCTGCTCATTTAGAAGGATTCCACGCTTTCTATCAGTAATAATCCTTGAAGTCCCGAGGAGTGCTCTTTTCCGAATCAACTTTCTTGAGGTAAGTAGGACAATCAAACCTCATGTGTCCTGGCTTACCACATTCATGGTAGGTGAAGCGCTCTTTGTTACCTTTGCCTTTTTCTAGTTGACTCACGAGTTTCTTTCTTCTAAAACCATTTAAAGCCTCCTTTCTTTAAGAATTTCCCGAATTTTCGTATGAGAAGGCTCAAAGTTTCATCATCAATGTCCGAATCAGAATCAACATATTCTTTCTCTTCAATAGGTTGAGATGTTGTTGCTTTGAGAGACATGCTTTTCTTTTTACGGTCTGATTCCTCATGCATCGTCAAGCGACCTAGCTCCATCTCGTGCTCTTAAAGCTTTCCAAATAATGTTGCCAAAAGCATGGAGCCAAGATCCTTGGATTCCATGATAGTTGTTACTTTAGGTTGCCATCTCCTGTCAAGACAACGCAAAACATTATTAGTTAATTCTCCTTTGGTAAAAAAATTATCTCGAGAAACTAAATGGTTTACTACGTGTGTGAATCGCTTTTTCATGTTGCTGATAGATTCACTTGACAACATACGAAAATGATCGTGCTGATGTGTCAGGGCATTCATCCTGGCGCACTTGAATTTGCTAGTGCCTTCGTGAGTCACTTGTAAAGTGTCCCACATTTCTTTGGCACTTTGACATTGCGATACCCGAAAGAACTCATCATATGATAGGGCCGATGTGATGATGTTTTTAGCATGTAGGTTGTATTGAACCTTTTTACGTTCATAATCGGTCCATAGACTCTTAGGCTTTTCTTTCGGTTCATCGTCCACTAAATGCATTAGGACGAAAGGCACGTTGACTACGAATTCCCAAATATCCGAGTCAATGGCTTCAATGAATATCTTCATCCGGACTTTCCAGTAGGCGTATACCTTGCTACTAAATACGGGAGGGCGGTTAATGGATGTGTCATCTCTGTCAAAGGGGTTGGTAGAACCCATTTGAATTCCCTTAAGGATCACGCGTATGCGGTTGAGCTAGCACGTCGTACTAGATCTGATACCACTTGTTAGGTATCAGTGGACAGAACACACCTTGAAGGGGGGTTCAATAGGTGTCGCGGCTACCAATTATCATTTTTTGCACCGAAGCCTTATTTTGGAAAAAGCCCCAGTTAATCGAACACTTTGTGAAGGCAAATATACTTGAACAAAATTAAAGTCAATATGGCAATCTTACAGTATACAAATTATCAGCTAAAATTAGGCAATTATAACAACTTGAAATTAAAAACATTAAGGATAGAAAAAGCCTACAACAAAGGAATTTTATCCTGGTTCATTTGTGGGTCCACTTGCAAACTACATTCAGACCTCCCCTTCTGAACTCAGAAGATTTTCTTCACTAATATTGAAATGAATATATTTTTACATCCACACTTCCAATACACAAACTTGGATGTTTCCTTCTTGAATCCAAGAACCTAATTTCTCGGTTTGACTCACCTAATCGCCTATGAAAACCTTTCTTACGATCTAGCCCCAACCAATAAACGTTCTAAACTCAACACCTCTAAGCCTCGGTGAAGACTCACTGAGTCTCTTTGGTGGTACGACACCAAGAGAAAATTTCCCTTATTACAACACTAAAAACAGTACAAAAAACAGAGTATTATCAAGCACAATATAGCTCAAAATATCACAATTAAATCTCAGCTAAAAACCCTATACAAGACTCACAAGTAAGCATGAATATGTATGAGTTAATTGATGTGCGAAAACAGAGAATTTATATCCTAGAATTCTTCTAAAGAAATGCAAGACTCATGTAAAAGAAGATAGCAAATGTTATCACATTAATCATATGAAATTAGATCACAATTAAACCCTAAACATGATACTATCTTCACTATCTGTTAAGTATCAGTGACAGAATACAGCTAGAAAGGGGGTTTGAATAGGTGTCGCGGTTCCCACTTACCGCTATTTGCACCAAAGCCCTATTCTGGAAAATTACCTAGTTAATCAATTCAAGCTATGACTTAATCGATTAAGTCGCATAGAATTACATAGCCAATTACAGGTTATACAGAAAGGATATAGCAGATATATTTGAACAAAAATGATCTTTATTTGGCAGTAATATTATATTCAAAATATCAGCTACAATAGGCAATTGAAAACTACACAAACAGTAAAGAGATGAGAGAAAGAAACCACCTGCAACAAGGTTTTTGTACTGGTTCGTTTTGTGGTCCACTGCAAAACTACATTCAGTCATCCCCTCTGATCCGGGAGATTTTCTTCACTAAAATTGAAACCAATGTGTCTTACATACACACTTCCAATTACAAGACCTTGGACGCTCCCTTCTTGAGTTCCCAGAACCTCTACCTTGGTTTGACCTTACCCAATTGCCTAGGAAAACCTTTCCTATGATCCAGCCCCAGCCAAGAGTATGCTTTAAACTCA
>NW_017727961.1:19582-30063 GCF_001865875.1 Lupinus angustifolius
ACAAGAAAGAACAAGCTATAAACCCTATACAAATCTCACAATTACTATGAACATGTATAAGATCAATATCATGAAGAACATGTAATTTCTACCCCTAAGAAATCTCTAAACAGTAGTGAAAGAATCATGCAAGAACAAAATATAATAATGAACACATTTGATAATATGCAATGGATGACATGTTAATCCCTAAACATAATACTATCTCACTCTAATCGCACATGCAATTCTCTCTACCTATATGACATATATTGAACATGAAAATACGCAACTTAGCAATTCTAATATGAATGTATGAATGTATAAAATCGTATATGAAATCTGTTGAAAATACAGTTTATATAGAAAAATTGTTTTTCCCCCATTTAATCGATTATATTGCATGTTAATCGATTAACGGGCTATTAGAGAGTAACTGAAATCCGTTTTTCAGTTATCTATTCAAACTGTTAAAAATTGTTTTCACGTTAATCGATTAATGCTTCTCTTAATCGATTAACTAGCATATTTTCAGTTAAAATGTTAATTGGTAAACTACCTATATGTTTTGCTTATCAACTATATATGTTTTACCTTTATATTATGCCTAAAATGCACAAATAACATTTATGATTAATGCTTGAACATATAATAAACTAGATGGCATGTCTCATATAAAGGATATGATAGTTTTTAGACTTTGTGAGATTTGCATCTAGGTTTACCTAACCTAGACTCAATAACTAAGACACATCTAAGACTCTAGTCTAGACATGGAGCTCTTGAACCTTTGGCATGTTGATTTGTTGAGTTGTCTTTAAGCTTTCACTAAGTCCTTTGTCTTCTTCCAAACATAGGCAAGCTTACGTGCTCTCTTAACACATTGCACTTTCAACTATCTTTCACTATCTCACTATGCATTTCTGTCTGCCTAAAATGACAAAAATGAGCACGAAAAATATTCAACTTAGCAATTCTAAAATGAATGATATGATGTATGGTGGAAGACCTAAAAACATAGTTTATATAGAAAAGCTTTTTGATATCCAGTTAATCGATTAATTACCCTTTTAATCGATTAACGGGCTGTTGAGAACAGTTGAGAATAACTGAATTCAGTTTTTCAGTTATCTGTTAAAACTGATTTCACGTTAATCGATTAACTCATTACTTAATCAATTAAGTAACATATTTTTCAGTTAAATGATAAAATGGTAAACTACCTATATATTATGCTTATCACCTATACATGTTTTACCAATATATTATGCCTATGATACACAATAACATGTATGATTTATGCATGAACATATAATAATCTAGATGGCATATCTCATGTAGATGATTTGATTATTTCTAAGACTTGTGAGAATTGTACCTAGGTTTACCTATCCTAGACTCAATATCTAAGACAAATATCTATGACTCTAAAAATGACTCTTGTAAGACTTACTTTAGATATGAGATCCTTGAGTCCATGGCATGTTGATTTGTTGAGTCATCTTTAAGCTTTCAATGAATCCTTGTATTCATCAAAACATAGGCAATTTAATAGTACAACACTATGACACTTGCACTTTCAAGAATTTGATGTCATTTGATTTCTGCTATGATTTTCTTGACTCATAGATTCTTGTATTAAGCTCTTCAAAACATTATGTTGAGTTGGTGTGAAAGCCAAGATAGGATCAGACTTATCTTGTTTGAAGATTGAGTCTACAAGATCTTGTTGCTCATCTAGTGCATCAGAACTTGATTGTCATGAATAGGTATTGATGTTTCTGTTGCTTGTTTGATAGCTTGGAGGAAATCCATGCTTCTTGTAGCATGTGTCAGAAGTATGTCCTATTTTTTGTTAAAAGGTGCAAATCTTTTGTCATCTACCCCTTACAGATGTTCCAATTCTTCCTTGAGCATTAGGTTTGCTTCCAATCATGCCTTCGTATCCTCTTCCTATTTGCCTTGTTTCATTGTTTATGCTTGAGTAACTTGCAGAAAACATTAAATCTTCAAGCTACATATGTCTTTCTTGTTGAACCAAGGTGGAGAACACTTTGTTGATTGGAAGCAGTGGAGCATGATTTGTGATGTGACAGAGGTGAATTAATCATTCAAACCCCTTAAGAAGCCGATCACATAATCATTCTCCCTGTAATTTTGAATAGTTGGAATGGTGCAACTGCATTTGTTCTCACAGAAGCAAGGTGGAATGGGCCTATAGTTGTTAAGTTGTTGCCATAGACCCTTCATTTGATTGTAGAAGGCTGCAATGGATAAGCTTTCTTGCTCAATTGAATGAATTTCTCCAATGAGCTCAGAAATTTTGAATACATCTCCTTGGCGATACCTTTGATGAAGATTTGCTCATATTTCTTGTGTTATTTCTATCCATAATACACTTTGAACGATTGAAGGTTCAATGGAGTGGTTGAGCCAAGATACTACAAGATTGTTACATCTTTTCCGCCCAGCAAACATGTGATCATGTGGTGATGGCTTGGATAATGTTCCATCAACAAATTCGAGTTTGTTTTTGCTTTCTAAGGCCATTGTCATGGCTCTTGACCAGGAGTGATAGTTTTCCCCATTTAAGAGTGATGACAGAAGTGAAGAACCTGTGTTTTCATTTGGGTGCATATAATAGGGACTAGTTGGATCAAGGATAGGATTTATTAGTTGATTGGCCATATGGAGGTTGAGAAAATAGGAGAAGCAAGATCACAAGATGTAAGAATAGTGGAAGAAGAAGATGGCAGGGATGGGGCAGCAGAGTCACCCTTACAAGGGTGCTCTGATACCATATGAAAAATGGTAATCCATTGATGAAGAACAAAAGAAAGAAGATGAAGGTGCTTCTTAAAATGACAATGAATAACCTCTCTTTGATTCTTTATTGAATGAATATATTTCAGAATTACATCAAAGCAACTTATTTACTACCCTTGAACTAATGCCTAATTTGTACTAATCAGAAAACAAGAAATCAAAGAAAGAAAGAAAAAGTAGATGAAAAACATAAAAGTTTCCATAATAGGAAACTGAACTACCAACTGAAAAAACTAAAATTGAAAACTTACTAAAAGGGAAAGAATGAAAATAACTAAACTAAGGGAATAATCATTTGGGCCTTTTGTGCTTGATTTTGTGTTGGGCTTTGTCCTTGCTTGAATCATCATTTTCATCTATTTTCACCTATTTTCACAATAATATTTGGTACATATAAGGAGATGTTCTTTTCTTTTTGTTTACTACATTTTCTTTGGCTTACAAAAATATGATTTTGTAAAGAGGATGTTTCATCTACATGCTTTTCATCTTTTTTCAATCTTCAAACTCTTATTTGGTCATCCTTTTTTCTCCAATTTCATCTCTCAAGCTTAAAAATCTTTCAACCTTCTCTTGACAAAGACTTTTCTAACTTTTTTTCTCCCTTCGGCCAATCATTTCAACTCATTTTACTCTTTGTCCCAAGTTAACATTTTGTCTACATTCATCACAACTTCTCCATGTTTATTTTTTTCGCATGTAAATGTATCACAAACTGAAGAACTCACAGATAAAAAAATTTAATATTTTTTTCTCCCATCAGTAACTCATTTTACTTTTATTCTCAAGTTAACATTTTGTCTATATTCCTCACAATTTCTCTTCTTAATTTTTCGAAGGTAAATTTTTTCAGAAACTAAAGAACTCATGGGTAAGACTTTTCGAACATTTTTTCCTCCCTTCATTCACTCATTTTACTTTTTTGTCACAAATTAATAGTTTCTCTATCTTCGTCATAACTTCTGTCTGTTTAATTTTTTGCAAATAAATTTTTTGCAAACTGAATAACTCACACATAAGACTTTTATAACATTTTCTCTTCCTCCAGTCACTCATTTATTTTATGTCACATGTTAACATTTAGTCTACCTTCCTTACAACTTCTATATTTTTATTTTTCACATATAAATTTTTCCTTCAACCAATAACATTTTGCATATTGTTCAATTTTATCATTTCCAATTATTAAATATTTGTTAAATTTTATTTTATGTCTTTTATTATACTAATTTAACTTCAATAAAAAGTAATATGGAGTAACTTATGCATACGTAAATATAATGATGGCCATGTGTAGTATTAAGTTTTCCACCTTAAGTGAAGCATGTGCCTCCATGATGCCAAATATAGGTTTGTGAAAGGAAGTAATATATATATGAAAATCTAATGAATTTAAAAAACCTATTCCATATTTTGACAATTTATTATATGAAAATCTAATGAATTTTCCTAGAATGAATGGTTAAAATGTATAGTAGGAAAATCTAATTCATTCTAGGAATAGTTTTTATTTCGAGTAAATGTTGATGGGTTTCAAGTTTATAGTATATGAGAATATGTGAGTAGAGAGAATAAGATATAATAGCACAAGAGATACTAATAAGTGTTAACTTGCTTATGAGGAGTTTCCTCTATTTATAGAGGAGAAGGTCCCTAGAATATTCACTTATAAATGTTATTGGTTGGGCAGACCATCCTATCCCGTCGGCCTACTTCAGATAAGACAGGTTGTTTTATCTAAGTCGAGCGGGCCCTAATACGCTTAGGATGGCGTGCTGCATTTTATAGAGTTATAGTAGTCATGTCGCTTGTCCTAGTTGTTGTAGCCGTATATTAGGCTTGTTCTAACTACATGCATGGCAGGAGATGGTAGAGGTTTTGTGGTAGGGGTCTATGTTGTTCAACTGGTGTTTCAGCTCTGTAGCAAAAGTTTGAGTTGTCCAAGCGGCATGCCAATCTCGTAGTAGAGGTTTGTGGTCCTACACACTACTAACTACGACTTGTCTAGCCAAATTTGTCCTCTATCTGGCTAGGTTGACTATCCAGACAAAATCGATAGTTATATGGATTATATATTTTATGTTCGACGTTTGATCATATCTTGGTGAATATTGTCGGCCATGATGTAACCCCCAAAGGAAATGAAGCCAATAGGAGAGACTAAATAAAAAATCATACTTTAGAGGAATTAAAATCAAAATTATTTTTTAAAATAAATATAAAAAATCCATTTCTTTTCCACCTCCCTCATCTCATTCTTGTCATCTGAAGAATTATGCTCATGAAGTATAACTAGTAGATGATAGTTGAGAAAGTGAATGATGGTTGATATGTACTAGTCATTGAGATGCAATTATCCTTGAGGTGATATTAGGTGAGTGCAGATAGAGGATAACAAAGTCGTTTCTGGCATAGAGAAGACTTATTAATAGAGATAGCAATATGGACATTACCCATAGGACAAGCGGCATTGCCTGCAAAAAAATAAGGACAAAACATCACAATTTTGCATGTTACACTCATCTAGTGCAGTGTGCTGCAGACTTGCATTTTATGCACTTTGTTACTATAAAATGTAGTGATATAAACAAAACCATTGAACTTGCAAGTTGCTGATTATAAATTTGTTACTAGGATTTGTTATTGACATTTGAGTGTTAATGTGACAACTTCTATTTTTTAATATAAATAGGAAAATGTCTACGGATCACATGCATACCCGTTTTAAAAATGGTAGGATATATGATTTTGTCCATTATATTTTTGCAGGCATGCCTGCGTTACATAAATTTTGCAAGTTAAATAGGGTACAGACAAAAAAGGTCAGACGACCCATTTTACCATCTTTAGTTATTAATAATGGATATGAAGTAAAGGTGGCTTGGAGAAATTGATGGTTGTGATAGCAAGAAGAAAACATATAAATATAAATGAGACAACCAACAAATCTATGTCATAAATTGGGATAAGGATCTACTATTCTAAAGCATGTTCTCAAACATATCTCGTAACAATCAAAATATATCATGTTGGTTAAACAAATTAAACGTTCATTATTTTTATATTGTCGTTTAATTCCGATTGATTCAGTATAAACTTTGGGACATGTTTTGGGATATCACATCTTATTCCCATAAAATGACAATTTTGCTTTTAGTCTATCTAAATTTAGGATTTTTTTTTTAAGAATAGTACCTATAGCCACATGTCGTTGATGTAATGATGCTGATGTGGCCAACATTAAGTCATTAATTCAGTTCAATTGTTTTCCATTTAAACTTGATGTAGGAGACAAAAATCAAAATGGAATATAAAATATTGTAGAGACATTTCAAAACAAAAATATCTACAGAATGGAAAAAGATATTTAAGCTTCAATTTATTAATGAAATTTGCTCGTGATTATTTTTTTATTATACCATGCTAATTCATTTGTGTTTCATCCAAAAAAATTAATGCATAAAACACTTATATATCTAACAACCAGTAAGGTCATTTCCCCACTGTCTGAGTGTCTCTTAGTTTTTACTATCAAAGCCACATCAAACTTTCTGTTAATTTTTCGATGGGAACGCGGGCATTAATCAAATCAACTTTATGCCTAAACAAAATATGCTTCATGAGGAAAACATTATTAGCCAGGGAAATTTACACAATTACACATTAATCAAATTATATTTAATTTTTATAGATATCTATCTACCTGCTCAACCATTCCCCGTTATAAACTCTATATATTCACAGTATAAAGTTTTATACATAACCAGTGTATCATTCATCTTTTATTTTGGTTACTTTTTCTTAAGTCAATAATGATTAAAAATGAAAGATGGATGATGCAGTGATAATATAAAAAAACCATTATATTGTCAGTATATTCATATTTTTCTCTTCCTTTAACTAGAGTTTTGGCAATGTCATTCACATGATTAAGCTCACAGGCCAATGGGTGGATAATTGGACTGTATTAAATCAACAGCTTGAGGAAAATACAGGTGGTTATTTTTCATCCAATTATTTTAAGTTAAATGTTAACCAATATTCTCAAGCCACTCATTAAGAAGATAGAAAAAAATTTATTTTCGGAAATGGTGAGTTTAAGACCTCAATAACTAGTGAACTTATATTTCCAATGCGAATTATTACTTAACTAATGATCTTATAAATGTAAAAGATAATGAATGGTAATTGAAACTACTAATTTGAAGAAATTTATTATATATATATATGGAAGTTGTTATAAATAATAGGATAGTCAACTCAAATAATATTAATAGGATAAACATAACCTACAGATAAACTCAAATAAAGTGAGATTAACTAAATCCTAGATAGGATAATTCTCTATTATTCCAAATATATCTAATACGCCCCTCAAGCTAAAGCTTGGAAAGCTTTAAGTTTGTTACAAATAATTCCTTTCGAAATACAAATAATTATATGGGCCCCATAAAAATTGTTGAAAGATGTTGTGAACTACAAAATCTGCATATATAATTAACTTCAAAATGATCGTCAATGTGAAAGACAATCACAACTAATATTATTCATCACTATGACAAAAAAGGCGCTCAAATCTTATGGATGAAGCAACAACTTTTAGACTTTGGTCTTGTCCTTGAAAAAAATCCTATTAAATGTGATAATACTAATGATATAAATCTGTTCAACAATCTTGTTTTGCATTCTCGTACCAAGCATATAGAGATAAGGCATCATTTCTTAAGGGATCGTGTTCAAAAAAGTGATTGTGTGATTGAATTTGTTGAAACTTCAAAACAACTAGCTGATACTATCACTAAATCTCTTCCTATATATACTTTCTTTGTGTTAAGAAGAGAGCTAGGAATTCTTGATGAATCATATATTTGTTACTTGTAGCAAAGTTGTGTTAAAATTCATGAACCTTTTTTATCTTTATTCAAATGCCTATATTATTTGCCAGAATGCATGCCATAATTGCTTATATGTGTTCTTATTTGATTATGTATCCTAGCATGTGATTGATCATTATATATGATAAGTTCTGTCTAGTTAGATCTTAGCATTACCTAAGAAAACTTTGAAATGTACTTATTGTTGTGAAAGAATTGTGATTAGTTGATTATTATCTTAGTTAATCGATTACTTGGGCTTATTTTTAATTTTTATTCGATTAAAAAGCCATTAATTGATTACTTGGGAACAATTTTTAATTCTGTTAATTGATTAAATTATCCCATAATCGATTATCTAGGCAAAAAAATTCAATTTGTTAATCAATTAACACTATAATTAATCAATCAAGTACAGTTCTAGTGACAGTTCAAAACCCTTGACTTCATATTTCTCTTGAAATCTTCCCTAAACCTCAAATCTTCTATAATTTGTGTCAAATTAAGAACTCCATTACTGATTTTCATCCACTCTATACTTATTACCCTCGTATTCCATCAATTTCCCCTCAACATCCCAAAACCTAGAATTCCCCTCTTTAGAAACCCTAACCCCAATCTGCTCAATCGATTAAGGTAATCGATTATCCATCAATTAAGTTGCAATTATGATTGAAGGAAGGCCAAAGAGAGTAAAGACTAATGCTGGAATTAATTGATCTCTTCATCATCCTGGGCATATGAGAAATATGGAGGTTGGTGGTTCATCCTCTTCATAAGGTGGCAGAAATTCCATTGGAAATGATCCCTACCAATCTCCAGTTCTCCAAGTAGACAGATTATCAAAGTTTGTAGGCTGAAAATAGGCTTGCATTCGGTACGCATACATGGCTTGGATGGTGGAGCAAAGCTTTCAATTCCCTCAAGAATTAGAGGTTCAATAGGCTAACACCTTTCTGAAATTCCATAAGAATACCAACTCTTCTCTAGTTCGGGATTCTATAGCAACTTTCAATACAATTTAAGTTTGCCGTCAAATCCCAGGGCTCAACCCTAAACAGGTGGTGGAAACTACCAAGTTGTTCAATAACCCATTCCTGCAGTTCTTCTGAATTTCGAATAGTCTTCAACAACCCATCTTTATCTCAGTAGAGTCTTTCAGTGGCATGTTTCGGTTCTCTTTCTCATTACTTAGAAAAAGTGAGCCACTTATTTTCAAGTACAAGATACTATATTAGTGTTAGAGGCCTAACTAATGATAGTTCTCCTCTATGTGATTAGAACAACGACTTGTGGAACTCGTATGATTCAGTTGAAATGTATTGATCATGCCTAAGAGGACCTCACTACCATGTGCAAGGTGAGTTGACCAAGGATGGCTCCTTATCTATTGAGAATAGGCTTCCCTATTACCTTATCATTTATGTGTTGGTTCAGAGAAATACCAACCATGCTCAACCAACGGGTAATGATTTGAACCTCATGTATAATATTGTGAAAGAAGAAATCATAGTTAATTGGCCTACTAAGATTCTGAAGGTGATGTCTGGTATTACTTCCTCTTCATCTAGATAGATGGCCTTTGGGATTTTCATATGACGTGTCATTGAACATGTTGGCATTGACACAAGTAATAAGGACTTAATTGCAGTGAATCCTAGGGAACATCTCATTGATGATAGCTTGATCCACAAGATGAGTTTATATAAATATAGTAGAGTGTGGATGTATTAGGAGGATCATCAAACCACTATTGAGATATCAGATGAGGATGAGGATAATATCCCAACTGAGAAAACCCAAGCTTCACAAAAGAATGAGGTACGTACTATGCCTCAAGCACCGTCTTTTAGTTTGGCTCATTTGGACGCTATGGAACAATGCCTCAATGAACAAATTGATAATGGAATACAAGCCATGGCTAATAGGATGCAATCCATGGAGGAAAGGATTACAGAGGATTTTCATAGACAAGCAATGGAAACTGAGGCTCGCCTATGACAACTTAGATTTATGTTTAACACCTTTAGCGGTTTCTAATCGGAGAAATTAATTTGTAGATGAAATACAAAAGACAAAAGTAACAATTGATTGTCTTATTCAAAGTAAAACCAAAAGTTGTAGATATAATACATACATTCAGCCTTTCAACATTAAAACTACATTCAGCTTAAGATTAAAACTACATTCATCCTATATACATGCAAGTAACAGAAACAACAAGTGAATAATCATATATTCATATAATCCTTCACAAGAAGAAACACACAGATTAATTTGGGGAGACATGAACGAAAAACATATTAAGTTGGGGAAATATTAAATTATGGGGAAATTGATTTCGGAAATTAAATTGGGGAGGACAATGGCCATGAGGTCTGTTAGGAGAATAAAAGTTTGTAGAAAGAAGAATGGATGTGAGGTCTGCGTACTTATGTAGGTCTTCACGTAGGAGGAAGAAGAAGAAGAAGAGGAAGGAGAAGAGGAAGAAGAAGAGGACGACGAAGAGGACGATGAAGAGGACGACGAAGAGGACGAGGACGAGGACGAGGACGAGGAGGAGGAAGACGAGGAGGAAGAGGAAGAAGAAGAAGAAGAAGAAGAAGAAGAGTGAAAATGTCGGGTTGATCTTTGTGATGTTGGGTACCAGTAAGGTCAAACACACCTAGAGGGAGGATGAATAGGTGTAGCGGATCACTAATCCCGCTTTTCTGATTTATGCGCAGAATATAAAGTTGTTGCAGTTAATCGATTAATAATAGGGTTAATCGATTAATGACAGTTGATTTAATCGATTATAGT
>NW_017727962.1:0-1009 GCF_001865875.1 Lupinus angustifolius
TTCCCTCCCCCTCCAAAATGGTACTCCCAAACACACCCTAAGGATGAAATAAAAAAAAATGAGCGAGGGAATGTAGCTTCTCTTCTTATGAGGAAATGAAAAAATGAGGTTTGTTAAGCTCACTTGTGTCTTGCACAAATAGCTTCCATTTGTGAGAAAGGATTAAGGAAAAAGAAAAAAATTATATATTGAAAGTGTAGTTTTATACATTATCATTATATTATTTATTATTCCTATTTAATCAATACATATTTTAAAAAGAGTAATAGAAATAAATAATAAATTACGTAAGTGATGTATATTTAATTATTTTTTGAATGTAATGTATAAAAATTTATATGTAGTATATGATTACCATTTATTTGTATTACTTTTAGTTAAAAGTTAATAATGAGTAAAAATGAATGGTAAATAATACTTTGTTAGTGTAAAAACTCTTATAATATAAGTGTAATCTTTTTTTTGTTTTTTTTTTGCATATAAAATCTCTCATAATAAGTATTGCAGATGATAAAAATCCGAGCCGAGAATATTCATAGGTATGTAGAGCTAACTTTTCTAATAAATATTTTTTTATCCATAAAACTCGAATCCAATATCTTGCTTAAGGGAATATATTACTTGAGTCAACCTCATTGGTAAAGCATGTTAATATTTGAAGCTACAATACACGACACATAACACTAACACACATCATTCACACTTCACACACACTTTCAGTTTAACTATAGAACCCTAATTTTAATAATGGCTGAAATCTTTGATCAAATCCACAATATGCTTCGAGATCTTAAACTAAGTATCATTCATGTTTTTTTCTTCTTTTTTTTGCTACTATTTGAAGTTTGCTAATGCTTTCTCCCATTTTTTTTATCATATGTAGATGGATTCTAAGCAAGCACAATGGTTTCTATCATTTTACAAAACCCTTCCTAATGTAAGTATATTCATTTCTCCTCTTATTTGTTAATCTCTGTTTAAATTGGGAGTGTATTAAGCCATTATATAT
>NW_017727962.1:1109-1430 GCF_001865875.1 Lupinus angustifolius
TATATATATATATCATTTTCATTTTTTATTTTTATCGCTAAGAGTGTGCTAATAATGTTTAACATTAAGCTAACTTTTGTTTTTTAGTACATTAAATTGTATATAAGTTAATGTATAGTAATATACTTTTAATGGTACTATTGGTTAAATTTTCTAAATTCAGCATGCAAGAGGTGCATGATAATTAGCTATAATTTAATGTCTAGGTTAATCAAAATCATTTTCTAAACCAGATTATGAATTGAGATATTTTATTTTTTATTTATTAAAACAAAATAACAGTAAATAGAATCAGAGTTGTAGGGTGATGAAAAACATTGT
>NW_017727962.1:1530-10106 GCF_001865875.1 Lupinus angustifolius
AGCTTCTGAAGCAACCCCACCATTCTTTATAACCCAATCCAATCCTTTCATTATGGATCCACCTTTACAACCCTTGCTTGTAGTGTCACAATCAATAAGCTGTTGTAGGGATAGAGAAATAAACTTCTTGGTGTCTATGGCATTTATTCCTTCAATGCCACCAATTGTTGAGAATGCCCAACAACCATCTAATAACATTGACAAATTCTTAGTTAACATAAATTGTATTGTATCTCCTACTTAGTAACCCAATAAATTTATATGCATTACTTATGTAAGTTAATACAAACCATTATATATAAGATACATGATTATAAAAAGTGTTTAGATCAAAATTTACATCAAAATTTATATATACGAGAAATTAATATTACAAAAACAAGAAACTTACAACAACTCTCTTGATTCTTAACATTAGTCACCGCTCCTTTTACCCTCCAATCTAAGGACAGAGGAGGTGCAGGTTGAGGTAATCTGTCTAGCTCGATGACATTGTCAGTGGGCATGTCACTATCTGTGGAAGTATCTAGGCAGCTCAAGTAGGTTTCTTTAACCTCCTTTTCACTCCAATCAGCAAACTTGTTCAAACCAAGTGTGTAGCTAGAAGGTGAGTTTTTTATTGCATTAAACTCTATGATATAATTCAAATTGGCTTTGAATATCGCAAACTTTGCCATTTCCTCATTGTCTTTGTAGACTCGTCCATGTTCTTTCTTCCAGTCCTTGAATACTTGGATAATTTCATCATCGAATAGATGTTTGTCCAACTTTATAATATGGACTTGTGTTGATGAGTTGAGAGAGAATAACATGAAGAGAGTTATGATTGTAGTGGAGATGGAGAATAGGAGAAAAAACTTGGGATTATAGGAAAACATTTTTATTCTAATGATTTAATTGATGGACTTAATAATCAATATTGTATATTCCTTCCTCTTCCCCACCTTAATATATTTATAGGGAGGGATGACTAATATAACATTTTAACTTTAAAACTTGACATGTCCCATGTTTTGAATGATGTTTAATGACTAATAAGAATATTTTAATAAAAAATACAATACTATGTAATAATATGAGTAAATTACACTGATACTCCTAGAGTTTTAGTGAAATTACACAAACCACCCTTTACTTTTCTACACCTACACAAACCTCCCCTATTTTTAAACTTTCATTACATTGATCACCCCTGCATAAGAAATAAGTGTAATATTTTAAACAAAAAATGTGATAAATATAATTAAGTTAAACAAAAAATGATATATTGTGTAGACAAGTCTAAATAATATACTCTACAATGACCAATTTATCAGTGTAATTTACTCTAATAATATTGTTGAGTAATGACCAATTTTAGGAAATTAAAGTTAAAAATGTATGTTACTTAGTGGCTTCAGCTAGGGCTTGAGCTCCAACCCAATGCTCTGCTAGGGCTTGAGCTCCAAAGATCTGGGAACCTCTCCAAACTTCTTGGAATCACTCTCCAACTCTTGTTTTTCATTTCATGGCCACCATGCCCATTCCCTGGACCTTCCTTGACGATCTTGGTGTTTCTCCGAAGCTCAAAACCCCTCCTACACCTGCCAAAAAGTCATTTGCACAAGTAGTGACAAATGCTTGTGACATATCTTTGTCCCAACTGCCCCAGCCTTGTGTCAAAGGTGACTCCATTGCGGTGAAAATACCAGAGGATGAGTATGAGGCAGGGCTCAAAGGATGCAAAACTCACCTCCATGGCAAGATCATCTTCTCCAAAGGAGACACTCCAACGAAGTTCCTGGACCTTAAAGCTAAGCTCACTGGTATGTGGAGCATGATAAGTAAATGGAACACGATTTCCCTTGGTAAGGGGTACTATGATTTTTCATTTTCAAATGTGGAAGACATGAGATCTATATGTGCCACGGGTACCTGGAACCTTCGCCCTGGTTTCCTGAGGCTATTCTTATGGACACCGGATTTCAATCCTAGCATTCAGAAGCTCTCACACTCACAATGTTGGGTGAAAATCATAGGATTGCCTCAGGAATACTGGAGCCCCCGTGTCATATTCTCAATAGTATGGGGGATTGGCACTCCAATGGGTTTGGATGAGGCTACTAACAGTAGGGCATTTGGCCACTTTGCAAAAATCTTGGTGGACATTAATCTGAAATCAAAACTGCCTGAACAAATCCTAGTCGAAAGGGAGGGATTTGCTTTTTTTGTCTATCTAGAGTATGAAAACCTTCCTGATTTCTGCCTAGGATGTTAAACCATTGGCCACTTAACATACAATTGCAGGAAAAATACCAATAAAGATCAAGCAGAGGAAGTTTCAAAGCCTCCAAGGAAGCCTGCAACAACTGCTCAACCTAAGTTTCCTGTAAAGGAAAATGAATTGGTGATTAACTTGGAGATTGACAAAAGGGAGATTGGGAATTTGGATAACTTGGAGAAGATGGTCTTGTCTCCCTCCAATGGCTCTCAAGGTTTTTCTGAGGAGGAGACTCCATCTAGGGTGGAAAACACAGTTGATGAAAACACTCCACAACTGAAGACTTCATAGTCCAAGCTAGTGAGGAAATGGTCAATCAAATTGTTGCCAAGGAAACAAGAATTGTTGGAAGACTCTGGGCAGATGATGAAGTGGTGAATGATGATAATGAAAAGAGCCAATTCTCCCATGTGCTCTCCAAATCTCAAAAGAAAAGGTTGAAGAAAAAAGAAATGTCTGAGAAAGTGCACTTTACCCGAAGGGGTGGATACCTTAATGTGTCTCAATGAAGGTTTTGTATTGGAATTGCAGAGGAATTGGTAATAATAAAACAAGACTTGTCCTAAAAAAGCTTTGTTTGTTTAATAATCCTGATCTCTTGTTCATTGCTGAACCAAAGATCAACTTGGATGCAATAAATTCTAAATTTTTGTCTGATTTGAATCTCAGACACTTTGTAATGAATGATAGAAGCCCCAATCTCCCAAGTATATGGGGATTCTGCTATATGGATTTGAATCCTGAGGTGATTTCTACCTCGAAGCAGTAGTGCTCCTTGTCTATTTTATGGAACAACCACACCTTCTACATAAGTGCCATATATGCTCACACTCACTATCTTCAAAGAAGACTTCTCTGGGAGGAAATTCAGTCTTTAATGCTTACTCATCTGGGCTCTTGGTGCTACATTGGGGACTTCAATGCTGTTCTGGGGTCAAATGAATGTAGGAGTGCAAGGCTGCCTAATAATGTCACTTGTGAGGACTTTCAAAACTTCACTGATAACTCTAGACTATCTCACTTGCCAACAAGGGGGGCTGCTTTCCCTTGGACAACAAGAGGAGAGGGGAGGCCCTAACTGAGAAAAGACTGGATAGATGTTTATGTAATGATTCTTGGATTTCTAATTGGCAAAGGATTAGTTGTTGTACCCTCCCTAGAGTTGCCTCTGATCACCATCCCCTGTTGCTCTGCTCCGAGGTTGTTGACAACTTCATATCGTCCCAATTCAGATTTCACAAAATGTGGCTTAGGCACACAGATTTCAAAAGGTTGGTGGAGGAGTCTTGGAGACATCCTGTCCTTGGTTGTCCTATGTTCATTCTTTTCCAAAAGCTGAAAAATCTGAAGACTCAGCTAAAGGAATGGAATATTAACACTTTTGGTAATGTGCATCTTAGAGTCAAGAATGCTCTAGCTAAGGTGGAGACAATTCAGAGCTGTATTAATGCCTCTGGTCCAGAACCTGATCTATTGGATCAAGATCTTCAGGCTCAGAATCAGTTGTTGGAGGCTCTATCAATTGAGGAGGATTTCTGGAAGGAAAAGTCCAGAATGAATTGGAAAATAAGTGGTGACAGAAACACAAGTTTTTTCCACAAGGTCACTAAGATGAGGCAGGCAACTAAACCAATGTCCATCCTGAAAAAGGGTGATGAGATTCTGACCTCTCAGCAGGATATTAGTAGCCATGAGCTCACTTTTTACATGGACCTATTTGCCTCAAACAATAATTGTGTTCATAATTCCCTCATTCAAAATGTGATCCCTACCTTGGTGAGCAATGAGGATAATGCCATGTTAACTAAGACTCCTACCACAGAGGAGATAAAGCAAGTTGTGTTCTCTATGAATGGGGAGGGAGCTCCTAGTCCTGATGGCTTTGGAGGTTGCTTTTACCAACATTTTTGGGATATTGTGGGTAAGGATGTGTGCAACTCAGTTTCTCAGTTTTTCTTGCATGGTTGGGTGATGCCTAATATGAACTCCAACTCTATAGTTCTTATTCCTAAATCCTCCAATGCAGAAAGGATTGAGGATTATAGACCCATTGCCTTAGCTAACTTCCAATTCAAAATCATATCTAAAGTTCTCGCTGATAGGTTGGTCTTTATTGCTGCTAGGATTGTCTCTCCTCATCAAAGAGGGTTCATCAAAGATAGGAATATCAAGGACTGCATATGCATTGCCTCTGAAGCCGTCAATCTGCTTGAGCACAAAACTTTTGGTGGAAACTTGGCAATCAAGCTTGACATAACTAAAGCTTTTGACATCATGGATTGGGGTTTCCTCATAGATACCTTGAAGGCTTTTGGTTTCTCTGAAACTTTCACCACATGGATATCCAACATTTTGCAATCTGCTAAACTTTCTATCAATGTCAATGGCCAGAGTATGGGGTTCTTTAGCTGTTGTAGAGGCGTGAGGCAGGGTGATCCTCTTTCTCCAATACTTTTCTGTCTGGATGAAGATTTCCTGAGTAGAGGAATTTCTTTGCTTGTCAATGACAATTTGATGAGATCCATCTCTGGTCCTAAAAACTTCACCCTTCCTAGTCACATTCTATATGATGATGACATTTTAATCTTCTGCAGAGGTGTTAAAAAGGAGCTTGATTGCCTAAAAAAGCTTCTCACCACTTATGCTGAAGCTTCAGGTCAGAACATAAATCCTGATAAGTGTAAATTCTACACAGCTAAGGCAACTCCCAAGAAGATTGCCAATATATCCTCTGTTCTTGGTTTCCTCCCTAGAGCCCTTCCTTTTAACTACTTGGGAGTTCCTCTATTCTAGGGGAAGCCTAAAAAGATACACCTGAAACCAATTGCTGACAAGATTCTCCAGAAATTGGCAAAATGGAAAGGCCTAGCTTTGTCAATTATGGGAAGGGTTGAGCTGGTCAAGACAGTGATCCAAAGTATGTTGGTTTACAGCTTTCACATTTATCATTGGCCTTCTCTATTGATCAAGCATCTTGACTCTGCTATAAGGAACTTCATTTGGTCAGGGGATATTAAGACCAAGAAATTGGTCACTGTTGCCTAGGCTCAAGTTTGCTGCTCTGCTAAAACAAGTGGTTTGGGTTTAAAGTCTCTTAAGAAAATGAACCAGGCTGCCCTAATCAAACTTGCTTGGGAAATGAGAACCTCCAACATGGCTTGGGCTATGCTCTTTAGAAGCAGGTTTGGGGATGCCAATACCCCCAACCACAGATTCTTTAAGTCTTCTGTTTGGCAGGGCATAAGGATGAATTGGCATTCTACTTCAGACAATTCTAGATGGCTAGTTGGCAATGGTCTTCACACCAACTTTTGGACTGATAACTGGTTGGGAGAACCTCTTGCTCAATCTCTAAACATCCCTCAGATTTGGCACTCTAACCTCAAGGCAACTGTTGCTGATTTTATTCATGACTCCAAATGGACAATTCCAAATTGGTTGGCTAACAGATTCCTTCACGTAGCTGCCCAAATTGCCAATACCATATCCTCTTCAAGGGATGATAAGCTCATTTGGCTTAATTCCATTGATGGCAATCTGTCTCTAAAAGATGCATACTTAGGCATTATTCCTGCCAATAATCCTCTCAATTGGTGCAAGACAATCTGGTCTGCTAAAGTCCCTCCATCGAAATCCTTCACTACTTGGAGGCTCATACATGGGAGAATGCCAACTGATGACAACCTTCAAAAGAGAGGATGTTCATTGGCTTCTCAATGTAACCTCTGCAATTACAACATGGAAAATTCTCATCATCTATTCCTTTGGTGTCCTTTTGCTGCTGCCCTGTGGCAATGGTTTGGTAGCCTCTTTGCTATCAATATTGACACCAATTCTATATCCTCAATCATGCTTGCTTGCAATAGAAGCTTCAACCCTCAACTGAGGCACACTATCTCTGCTGCCATAGTCCACACAATCAATACCATCTGGTATTGCAGAAATCGGGATAGATTTCAGGACACTAGAATTACTTTGCAGAGGGCTATCATCCAGATCAACGCTGCAATAAATCTTTCTGGTAGTTGCTCAAAAGCAATTGCTCACACTTCTATGCAGGAATTTGCAATCCTAAGGTCTCTAAACATCAACATCAATTATAATACTGCTCCTAAAATAGTTGAGGTAAATTGGCTCCCTCCTTTTGGTTCCAAGGTCAAAATTAACTCAGATGGTGCAGCTAAAGGTAGTCCTGGACACTCAGGAGGTGGTGCAATTTTCAGGAACTTCAAGGGTGAGATTCTAGCTTGTTTTGCTGATTACTTTGGTATTCATGATGCCTTATTTGCGGAGCTAAATGCAGCCATGTTGGCCATTGATTTTGCTAAAAGGAATGGTTGGACCAACATTTGGCTTGAGTGTGACTCATCTTTAGTGGTTGATATATTCAAAGGGCATGGCATGGTTCCTTGGAGGCTTCTAAACAAATGGTTGAGATGTGCTTCTACAATTTCTTCTATGACTTTCCATATCTCACACATCTATAGGGAGGGTAACACTTGTGCCGACAAACTTGCCAATTTTGGTATTATGTCTAAGAAGTTTTCTCTTTGGCATGTTGTTCCTAGCCTTATGGCTTATGATTTCTTTAGAAACAAGGCTGGAATGCCTAACTATAGATTTCTCTCCATGTAATCTCATTCCACTTTAATATATGATTTTTGGGTGCTTTGCCACCTTTGCTTATA
Organism: Lupinus angustifolius; assembly: GCF_001865875.1. NCBI lineage: Eukaryota > Viridiplantae > Streptophyta > Magnoliopsida > Fabales > Fabaceae > Lupinus > Lupinus angustifolius. Next base: position 8,479 of record NW_017727962.1, read on the forward strand.
AAAAAATGACCAATTTTAGTCTTTCAAGTTTTTAAACCTTACTAGTTTGGTCCCTCAAAATTTGTAAAACTCAAAATGGTCTTAAAAATATCAAATGTGGAAGTACCAAGTATATTTGATTCACATTTCAAATTTTTAAGACTATTTTGAGTTTTTTAATTTTTGAGTATCAAATTGCTAAAGTCAAAAACATAATAAACTAAAATGAGTATTTACTCAATATCTTAATTATATGTATACAAAGCTACTACTGTTGACATGATGAGATTGGCATGTAGCACTCCCACACTCTTTCTTTTTTTGTTTGGTTATTAATTAAATTTTAAGGGCCAAGAAAGAAATGCTTGTTGTAATGCCCTTGCCCGTAGAATATGTGTTGAGATACTTTTATTTGGGGAAAATTCAAGACCCATATGTCACACTTTTTATTGCCAAATTAATTTATTCCTTTCATTACCCTTGGACCTTAATCATAAAGGTAAACTAAATGATACAATTATCACCGGTTTAAAGATTAAAATTATTTGGTTCATCTCATCAATCCTCCAACATAATTAAGGCTTATTGATTCATAATTTGCATCTTATAATTTATCTCTACCTCTGAATCACATTTTATCTTCCTTGTTTTCAAACAATAATTTTTTATTTTTCTCTTGCAAACCTTCATATTTAGCTAATCTCACATATTTAGTAATTAAAAGAGAATTTCTCTTGCCATTTAGATAGTGTAGAAGGGTAGAAGATATCAAGGAGAATTGATATAGTGGTTAGATAAAATTACACCATTAAATAGTTGTTGTGGGCTATTCATTTCTATTTCTATGATAATTGATTTTTTAAATAACCAACTAGTTAACCTTAGCACCAAAATAGAATACTAGACACATTTTCTACTAAGGATGGTATTAGTTCATCTCCTAATATATATATTTTTTTTTATTAAAAGAGAAGTTTACATTAGGCCTTTGAATTTGGGGGAAGAAAAACAGTACATTTGTAATGGTTCGGATCTAAACACGTGTTGGCATAATTTTTAATCAAAAGATTTTTTTGGGGTAATATCTATGAATTCATAATGCACAAATATATATATATATAGTATCGTCTACTATTTATTTGTATTATTTTAATGATTAAAAATTAATCGTGGATGATATAGTGATGATGTAAGAGATTTTTATACTGTCACTGAAAGATCGACCATTCATTTTAATCTTCACTGACTTTTACATAAAAATAATACAAATTATTGGTGGATAATGTAATGATTATGTATAAATTTTTACACTTTATCATAGCATAGATATTGCAATCTTTTAGAAAATATGTATGCACAAATAATTAAAAATATGTATATCAATCTACCATTTATCATTTATCTTTAATCATTATTGACTTTTAACAAAATAATATAAACGGTGAGTAATACACTAATTTTATATAAATCTTAAAATTAACGGCGTATAAATATTACGGTCTACTTTTTAATCCTAATTGAGGTATTCACACTGTACGTTGTATTCCATACAGCTTTGAGTATGCGATTCAGTATGTTAGGCTTTTAATTTTAATTTTCTGGGATAAGACAAAAAAAACTATTAAGAGATATACATGGGGTAATTTAAA
>NW_017727962.1:10206-11132 GCF_001865875.1 Lupinus angustifolius
GAAGAGTGCTTGTAATGAAACATTTATTTCCGATAGTGATAAACAATCTCCCGAGATCAGAAGGGGAAGCCTGGATGTAGTTTGCAAATGGACCCGGAAACTAACCATGATAAAAATCCTTGAGCACCTTTCTCTTTACCTATCTATTTTACGTTTCTATATTTACATGATTTCTTTTTAAATGCATTAGGTGACCAGTGTTAATTGGTAATAATATCTGTTTAATCAAGAATCAATTTAGTACAGTAAAGGCCAACAATCATCACTGTTTTCATTACATGAAAAAGCTGTTTTTTCAATGAATCAAGTATCAGCATAATCGATTAACGCTCACTATAATCTATCAAGACAAATTTTAATAATTGATTAACCTTATTATTAATCGATTAACTGCAGTAGTTTCAACTTCTGCGCATAAATCAGAAAAGCAGGATTAGTGATCCGCTACACCTAGTCACCCCCTCTAGGTTTGTTTTACCTTACTGGTACCGAACATAGGTTTCTCTTTGTAATGTTGAGTGATTGTTGACTTTCTTTTATGTTTTCTAGTTGTTTTAACAATGTATGAACGTAATGTTAGTTTTATGCTATGCTATGATAAATTTTGTTTGCTATATACATATCGTGTGTGTTGGACTCTTGGATTTTCTTCTTTTTGATGAAGTCAAAAGGGGGAGAAAAGTTGGGAAAGTGTATTTTCTATCTAAAATTCTTTCAGGCATATAAATCCAAATCAAAGGGGGACATACAGAATAGGGGGAGCATACACAAGTCATCAAAATATCACAAATTATGCTACTCTCAGAATACTATATTGTCAAGAAGATATTGGTTTATCATCATAAAAACAATGGGGGATTGTGAAGAAGATCTTGCTCGTGACCTTGGCATGATTTTGATGAAGACACCAATATCACATAAAGAAG
>NW_017727962.1:11232-11496 GCF_001865875.1 Lupinus angustifolius
TAATTGCTAAAACATGTATAGAAGTCAAACATAACATATAAGTGGTTTACCATTTAATCACGTTTTCATATATGCTGGTTAATCGATTAACGTAGTAACTTAATCGATTAACGTGTCTGTTTTCTATCATAACTGATTTCTGTTTTAACTGCAAGACCGAATGCAACGGTTTGAAGGGTCAAATCTGCTTTGTATAAGTTCTGGAAAATTGCAGAAACGTGTAGCACTACATACTATTGTTTAGAATTGATTAGAGAGCATATT
>NW_017727962.1:11596-11816 GCF_001865875.1 Lupinus angustifolius
GCTTATATGTTGGTGAATAACTGTGCATGAAGCTGATCTGGTAATTCTGTTTATGTTGCGAGTTAATCGATTAAGCCCACTGGTTAATCAATTACATAGGTTGTTTTCTAGAAATGGGTTTTGGTGTGAGAAGCAGTAATTAATAACCGCTACACCTATTCAACCCCCCCTTCTAGGTGTGTCTTGGCCACTGATACCTAACAAGTGGTATCAGAGCTAG
>NW_017727962.1:11916-12261 GCF_001865875.1 Lupinus angustifolius
ACTAACTAATAAAGTTTTACGCTGTCTTGACAGGAAATGGCAACCTATAGTAACTACAATCATGGAATCTAAGGACCTTGATTCCATGCCTTTAGCAACATTATTCGGAAAGCTTCAAGAGCATGAGATGGAGCTTGGACGCTTGACCATGCATGAAGAGTCAGACCGCAAGAAGAAAGGCATATCTCCTAAAGCTACAACATCACAACCTAATGAAGAGATAGATAATGATGAATCTAACTCTAACATTGATGAAGAAACGTTAGACCTTCTCATATGAAAGTTTGGGAAATTATTGAAGAAGAAAGGAGGTTTCAAGCGTTTTCAAAAGAAAGAGGCATGAGA
>NW_017727962.1:12361-12585 GCF_001865875.1 Lupinus angustifolius
AAAATAGAGTTCCTACATATTTCTATTGTGGCACATATGGCCACACCTCTTACTCCAGATACATAAGGAAATATGGGATACCGAGTGGTGTTTACACTTGGGTGAAAAAGGGAGATAACTCCGTGGTTATTAACAGAAAAGGATCCAATATAATTTGGATACCTGGAACCAGCAAGTGATCTATTTTGCAGGTATGTCTACGAACATATGGCCAACATTGGTAT
>NW_017727962.1:12685-18159 GCF_001865875.1 Lupinus angustifolius
TGTTGGGTATCGTGTTAATAACATTTATATGGTTGACCTGGAGGATGTCACTTCTCTTTTCTCAAAATGTTTTATTTTAAAAGAAGATGAATCTGGCTTTGGCATAGATGAGTCGCTCACATTCATGTGAAGCATCTAGAAAAATTATCTAAAAATAATTTGGTTATTGATCTGCCAAAACTTGATTTTAAAACTCAGGATTCTTGTGACATGTGTCAAAAATGTAAACAAGTAAAGATATCTTTTAGTAAAAAGAATGTGATATCCACTACTAGACCTTTGGAGCTTCTCCATATGGACTTGTTTGGACCATCACAAATCATGAGTTTTAGTGGAAGTTCTTACGCTTTGGTAATTGTTGATGACTTTTCTAGATTCACATGGACTTTGTTTTTGGCATATAAGAGCGATGCATATAAATCTTTTAAATGTCTAGCTAAACAAATTCAAAACCATTCTAACCTTAAAATTGTTTACATACGATCCGACCATGGCGAAGAATATGAAAATCATAAGTTTAATAAATTTTGTAATAAGCATGGCATCATGCATTAGTTCTCGGCTCCCAGCACGCCTCAACAAAATGGAGTTGTTGAGAGGAAAAATAGAGTTCTAGAGGGACTCGCGAGGATCATGCTAAATGAGAGCAAGGCTCCAAAATACTTTTGGGCTGATGCAGTTCACACTGCTGGTTATGTAATTAATCGAATACTACTCATACCTACTTTTTCAAAACCACCTTATGAAATTATTGAAGTTCGAAAACCGAATATTGCTCATCTTCATGCATTCGGGTGCAAATATTTTATTTTAAATAATGGAAAAAGATCTTTAGGAAAATTTGACTCAAAGGCTGATGAAGGCATATTCTTAGGATATTTGTTACATAGTAAGGCATTTCGTGTGTTTGATAAATATACCATGCAAGTAGAAGAATCTATTCATGTCCATTTTGACGAATCTTCTCCAAAAGAGAAGGGAAAGGTCTTTTATGATGGCATTTCAGGTACGTTAGAAGAAGTGCAATCAAAGGACATGAATCAAATCCAACAATAAAATGTTGAGCAAATAGCAGAAGAAGAACATCAGGACATGCCTATTGCATGGAAATCCAAAAAGGATCATCCACTCGATAAGGTGTTAGGTGACATATCTACGGGGGTGGTAACCCGTAATTCTTTACGTAATTTCTGTAATTTTGTTGCATTCGTATCTCAAATAGAGCCAAAGACCATCGGTGAAGCCATCGAGGATGAACATTGGGGTATAACTATGCAAGAAGATCTAAACAAATTTGAGCGAAATAATGTGTGGGACTTGGTCCCCAAACCAAAAGTTCATCCTGTGATGGGCACCAGATGGGTCTTTCGTAATAAGCTAGATGAATATGGCTTAATAATAAGAAATAAGGTTCGCTTAGTGGCCAAAGGCTACAACCAGGAGGAGGGCATTGCTTATGATGAGATATACGCTCCTGTAGCCAGATTTGAGGCTATTAGGATGCTCTTGTCTTTTGTATCAATCATGAACTTTAAACTATTCCAAATGGATGTTAAGAGCACATTTTTAAATGGCTATCTTCAAGAGGAGGTGTACATAGACCAACCACCAGGGTTTGAAAACTTCAAATACCCAAACCATGTGTATAAACTCAATAAGGCCATCTATGGCCTAAAATAGGCTCCCAGAGCCTGGTACAATAGATTGAGTTCGTTGCTACTAGAAAAAGGATTTGAAAGAGGCTTGGTTGACTATCCGTAGATTAGATAATCATGTTTTACTTGTTCAAATATATGTTGATGATATTATCTTCGGATCTACTAATGACATCATTTGTAAGGAATTTTCTGAGTTTATGCAGGGGGTGTTTGAGATGTCGATGATGGGTGGGCTGACTTTCTTCCTTGGGCTTTAAATTAAACAAATGGAGAGTGACGTCTTCATTCATCAATCGAAGTACTGCAAAGAATTACTAAACAAGTTCGATTTGGAGCAATGTAAAGATGCATCCACACCTATGGCGTCCGCATGTTATCTTGACAAAGATGAAAAGGGAAAAGCGATTGAGGTAACTAAATATCGTGGGATTAGTGGCTCCTTATTGTACTTAACTGCTAGCCGCCCCCATATTATGTTTAGAGTTTGTATGTGTGCTAGATTTCAAGCTTTTCCAAAAGAATCACATTATATTGCTTTAAAACATATCATGAGATATTTAAAAGGAACTATAAATATGGGATTATGGTATCCTAGGGATGCCTCCTTATCCTTGGTAGGTTACTCGGATTCCGACTTTGCTGGGTGTAAGTTGGATCGAAAAAGTAATAGTGGGACTTGTCACCTATTAGGGAGTTCCTTAGTGGCATGACATAGTAAAAAGCAAGCATGCGTTGCTTTGTCCACCGCTGAAGCGGAATACATTGTCGCTGGCGTACGTTGCGCTCAAATCCTTTGGATGAAGCAACAACTTAAGGACTTTGGGATCATATTAGAAAAGATCCCTATTAAGTGTGATAACACAAGTGGCATTAACCTCTCCAAGAATCCCGTCTTGCATTCAAGAACCAAGCATATTGAAATAAGGCATCATTTTTTGCGTGATCATATTCAAAAAGGTGATTGTGTGTTAGAATTTGTTGAAACATCTAAGCAATTAGCGGATATTTTCACCAAGCGCCTTTCCCGAGATACTTTCTATTTTCTTTGAAGAGAACTAGGAATCCTTAATGAAAAATATCTTGATTGAGCTTATGTAATTGCCTTGTAAGTTTGAGTCACAATGGAGAATTTCTTGTAAAACCATAATTGCATGTACCATACAAGTTGAAAAAATAACAATTTTTATAATAAAGTTACTAAGATTGAATTTATGAAAGTTCACACCTTCTTGATTTGGGTGTTGAAATTGAAAAAAATCCGACTTCTACATCGAAGTCAATGAAGATTGAATTTTTCAGAAATTCAACTTCTTGAATGAACTGCATAACAATTAACAACAATGAATGAAAGTAAGGAACCCACATATATTAATAAACAAAGACATATATGCAACTAAACCTAAAACCCTAAGGATGAAATAAAAAAAATGAGTGAGGGAATGTAGCTTCTCTTCTTATGAGGAGATGGAAAAATGAGGTTTGTTAAGCTCACTTGTGTCATGCACAAATAGCTTCCATTTGTGAGAAAGGATTAAGGAAAAAGAAAAAAATTATATATTGAAAGTGTAGTTTTATACATTATCATTATATTATTTATTATTCCTATTTAATCAATATAGACTTTAAAAAGAGTAATAGAAATAAATAATAAATTACGTACGTGATGTATATTTAATTATTTTTTGAATGTAATATCTATACACTAAGAGTATAAAAATTTATATGTAGTATATGATTACCATTAATTTGTATTACTTTTAGTTAAAAGTCAATAATGAGTAAAAATGAATGATAAATAATACTCTGTTAGTGTAAAAAACTCTTATAATATGAGTGTAATCTTTTTTTTTTTTTTTTTTTTGCATATAAAATCTTTCATAATAAGTATTGCAGATGACAAAAGTCCGAGCCGAGAATATTCATAAGTATGTAGAGCTAACTTTCCTAATAGATATTTTTTCATTCATAAAACTCGAACCGAAGATCTTGCTTAAGGGGAATGTATCACTTGAGCCAACCTCATTGGTAAAGCATGTTAATATTTGAAGCCATAATACACAACACATAACACTAACACACATCATTCGCACTTCACACACACTTTCAGTTTAACTATAGAACCCTAATTTTAACAATGGCTGAAATCTTCTATCAAATCCACAATATGCTCCCAGATCTTAAACTAGATATCATTCATGTTTTTTTCTTCTTTTTTTTGCTACTATTTGAAGTTTGCTAATGCTTTCTCCCATATTTTTTTATCATATGTAGATGGATTCTTAGCAAGCACAATGATTTCTATCATTTTACAAAACCCTTCCTAATGTAAGTATATTCCTTTCTCCTCTTATTTGTTAATCTCTGTTTAAATTGGGAGTGTATTAAGCCATTTTATATATATATATATATGTATGTATCATTTTCATTTTCATTTTTTTTATTGCAAAGAGTGCGCTAATAATGTTTAACATTAAGCTAACTTTGTTTTTTAGTACATTAAATTGTATACAAGTTAATGTATAGTAATATACTTTTAATGGTATTCTTGGTTAAATTTTCAAATTCAGCATGCAAGAGGTACATGATAATTAGTTGTAATTTAATTTCTAGGTTAATCAAAATCATTTTCTAAATCAGATTATGAATAGAGATATTTTATTTTGTAGTTATTAAAACAAAATAGCAGTAAATAGAATCAGAGTTGTAGGGTGATGAAAATCATTGTGTTAATGTAATCGTTTACTAAAACAAAATAACAGTAAATAACAGTAAATAGAATTGAGATATTTTATTATTTGTATCACTTGGTAGCGTTTGGCACATATGCTAGAGCATGACAGAACAAGATATGAGTGCTATTTTATGTTTGGTGTATTTTGTAAACTTAACTTATTAGTATGAGATATGGGATTATTATAAGTGGAAGATTTTGGTTAACTAAAATTTATGTAACTTCTGCGTTGTTCTTTTATTCTGTGCAAACAGCAAATACTATCTTCATAAGACAATTTGATGTAAAACAAAAGAGATTATTTTCTAAGATTGTTGATGTGAAACAAAAGAGATTATTTTCTAATATTGTTGATGTGAAACAAGTTGTTGAGTGGTTTAGACAAAGTTTGTAAATTGATGTTATTTCTTTTCCATTTTTTGTGGTATAGGATCCGAGAGCAATTCATTTCTTCAATCGCCGATTAAGTTTGTGGCTGCATTATGTTTTGTATGATTCTTTTCTTCAATCACCCAGAAGTGAATATAATTGGGTTGTTCATTCAACTTTTTGTAACAATGTAAATATAAGTTGAAGAAAATAATATTTTATTTTACGATATAGAAACACACAACAACTTACAATACGTATAACCAACCAACAATGTTATCTAGTGTTCTTATCACTTGAAACTAATAATATTGGGCTTTGAATTCCTTCTTATCTTTCATTGGTCTATAAGCCCTAGTATGAATTCCACATACCCCATTTGGTAATCCAGTATTCCTCTTTATCCATATATAGCCATCATTTCCCCAATCTTTTCCCCATGAATTCTTCACAATCCAGTAATCAACACCTTCTTTGGTGCAATCATACCCAACAATTAAGACAGCATGATTTATAGTATCTTTGCAGTTACCACCAGCATAGATCTGATTATTAAGGCACAGGAAAATAAATCAACAAATTGTGATGTTCTAGTCTTAAATGACAAATGAGGTATAGATTAATCAACATGATAAAGACTTACAGTGCCTTTATTATAAAGTGTCATTCCGGTTGCATCTACACCCACACTAATGGGCTGAACAGCAACAGCATTC
>NW_017727962.1:18259-21151 GCF_001865875.1 Lupinus angustifolius
GATTGCACTAGCAACGCTTGCCTATGTTTTGATGAAGACAAGGAATTAGTTAAAGCTTGAAGATGGCTCAACAATCAACATGCCTAGAACTCATTGGTCATATCTAGACTAGGTTATATCAATAGAGTTATATTTCTAAGTAGTCTGGGATGTGTGCCTTAGTTAGTGAGTACAGGTGAGATAAACCTAGATGCAAGTCTCACAAACCATTAATATTGTCATATCCTATTCATGAGGCATATCATCTAGTTTATTATATGTTCATGCATTAATCATACATGTTATATGTGCATATTAGGCATAATATAATTGCTAAAACATGTATAGAAGTCAAGCATAACATATAAGTAGTTTACTATTTAATCACATTTTGATATATACTAGTTAATCGATTAACATGGTGACTTAATCGATTAATGTGGTGACTTAATCGATTAATGTGTCTGTTTTTTGTCATAACTGTTTTCTGTTTTAACTACGTGACTGAATGCAACAGTTTGAAGGGTCAAATCTGTTTTGTATAACTTCTAGCAAATTGCAGAAACGTGTAGCATTGCATACTATTGTTTAGAGAGCATATTTTCGTGATTTACTGTGTAATAGACAGAAGAGAGATGCATGTGTGATTTACTGTGTAATATTGCATAAAAATATATGTTGTATCTCTACTTATCTGTTGGTAAATAACTGTGCAAGAAGCTGATCTAGTAATTATGTTTCTGTTGCGAGCTAATCGATTAAGCCCACTAGTTAATTGATTACCTGGGTTGTTTTCCAGAATTGGGTTTTGGTGCGAGAAGTGGTAATTGATAACCACTACACCTATTCAACCCCCCTTCTAGGTGTGTCTAGGCCACTGATACCTAACAACTAAGTAACAGATTACCAGAACTAAGTAATAGGTTACATGAGTGAGAAACGAGTTACCCAACAAAAACTGAACAAAGTAATCAATTACTCCCTTTGAGTAATCGATTACACGGTTATAGTATATGAGAGTAACTGATTACAAAGTGAGGTAATCGATTACTCAGTTGGACAAAATGTTTGGGTAATCGATTACTGAGAGCTGTTACACTAGATTTTTCAGATTTAAACTGAACAACTTTCACCTCAAATGTGATGGTTTCATTACAATCGACTCCTACCTTTTCATAGAGGTGTTATGGTTGATTGGAAAGCCTATTTAAAGGCATTGAAAATCATAATTCAAACACACATCTCACATACACAATCTGAATTTTGATGAAACACTTTTTATACAACTTGTTCTTAACTTTCATATTAAATTTTATGAACTTGCTTTAAGTGTGGTTTCAATGATTTTCGAACCTTCTGGACATTATAACTAAGTGTATAAAGAGTTACCGGATTGCAAGTGTGTAAAGGCAATCCTTGTTATTGTTAAAGTATTCTACATTCAATTTGCTGAAATACTTTCTATCACAAGGGTGTGATAAGAAAAGGGCTAGAGTCACTTGGAAAGGTTGTCTTCCAATGAGTGACATAGGTTTTAGATAGTGAAAAATTTGTAATTACTATTCTTAATATCTAGTGAAGAAATCTCTTGTGCTGCAAGAGTACTAGATATAACCTTCAGTGGACAAGAAGGTGAACCATTATAAAAAGCTATGAGTACTTTCTTCTCCCTTATCTCCTTAAATTTACTTGATATTTTTCTGCATAATTTTTCCACAACTACCAACTTTGAAATTTGCAGAAAAATCTATTATAGATTTAAGACAACTAATTCACCCCCCTATTAGTTGCCATCTCAGTTTTACAATTGGCACCAAAGCTTATTTTGAGTAAATTATTCTCTAATATGATCATGTATCTAAGATGGCCTCAATATAATTTCTAGGAGAAGATTCGAACATCAATCACCATACAAGTTTTGTTGGAGAATGCTATGACTTCTGGAAAATCAGGATGAGAATCTTTATAGAATCTCAAGATCTGTTTATTTGGAATGCAATTGAGGAAAGACCTTATGAACCTTCCACCATTGTTAATTGTGTAAGGGAAGTAAATCCAAAATCCTCACGGAATGATGAAGACAAAAAGAATGTGCAATACAATCTCAAATCAAAGAACATCCTCACTTCAAAACTTGGAATTGATGAATTCTTTAGAGTATCAAACTACAAATCTGCTAAAGAAATGTGGGATACTCTAGAGACTACACACGAAGGAAGTCAAAAGGTCGAGACTCAATACTCTCTCTCAAGAATAGGAAATGTTCCGTATGAAGCCTGGAGAGAAAATACTAGATCTCCAAAAGAGTTTTACTTACCTTACAAATCATCTTATTGCGCTTGGAAAAATATTATCAAATAGTGACTTGAACATAATAGTTTTGAGATCACTCACTGGAACATGACAACCAAAATTAACACCTATTTAAGAAAAGAAAAGTTTATCAAAAATGTCCTTGGCTACTTTATATGGTAAATTGCAGTAACATGAATTGGAACTCAATCAACTTGACCAACTTGAAGAGAAAGAAAAGAAGAAGAAAAACATCTCTCTCAAAGCAAAGGCAGATAGATATAATTCATCAGGAGATGAATCAGAAAAGGAAGAGATGGAAGACATAAGTCTTTTGGTAAAGAAGTTCGGTAAGTTCCTTAACAGGAACAAATGCACTAAAACTAGACAAATGAAGAAATTCACCAAGAATAATGAGGCATCCACTTCAAACTAAAACTTCGCATGTTTTGAGTTTGGTAAGACTGGTCACATGAAGGACTCAAGCACAACTTGTTGAGCACAAGTCAACTATGTGACAAACGATTTCATGTGGCATTCTATCCTGATAAGTGCATCATCGAAAGTAAGGATTCTCAAAACTCTAAACTAATTGGTAAAAGGTCAAATAATATATATATA
>NW_017727962.1:21251-21945 GCF_001865875.1 Lupinus angustifolius
TCCTCATCCTCATCCTCATCCTCATCCTCATCCTCATCCTCATCCTCATCCTCATCCTCATCCTCATGCTCATCCTCATCCTCATCCTCATCCTCATCCTCATCCTCATCCTCATCCGTGTCCACATCCACATCCTCATCCTCATCCTCATCCTAATCTAATCCTCATCCTCATCCTCATCCACATCTTCATCCTAATACTAATCCTAATCCTCATCCTCATCCTCATCCTCATCCTTATCCTCATCCTCATGCTCATCCTCATCCTCATCCTCATCCTCATCCTCATCCTCATCCTCATCCGTGTCCACATCCACATCCTCATCCTCATCCTCATCCTAATCTAATCCTCATCCTCATCCTCATCCACATCTTCATCCTAATACTAATCCTAATCCTCATCCTCATCCTCATCCTCATCCTTATCCTCATCCTCATCCTCATCCTCATCCTCATCCTCATCCTCATCCTCATCCTCACCCTCACCCTCACCCTCACCCTCAACCTCATCCTCACCCTCATCCTCACCCTCATCCTCACCCTCACCCTCACCCTCACCCTCACCCTCATCCTCTCCGTCATCCTAATCCTCATCCTCATCCTCATCCTCTCCGTCATCCTCATCCTCATCCTCATCCTCATCCTCATCCTCATCCTCATCCTCATCCTAATCCTAACCCTAATCCTAATTCATA
>NW_017727962.1:22045-22452 GCF_001865875.1 Lupinus angustifolius
TCATCATATCCTCATCCTCATCCTCATTCTCATCCTCATCCTCATTATCATCCTCATCTTAATCCCCATTCTCATTTTAATCCTAATCCTAATCCTAATGCTTATCATAATCCTAATCCTCATTCTCATCCTCATCCTCATCCTCATCCTTATCCAAACCGGACTACTAATCCCAATCCTCATGCTCAACCTCATCCTCATCCTTATCCTCATCCTCATCGTCATCCTCATCCTCATCCTCATCCTCTCCTCATCCTCATCCTCATCCTCATCCTCATCCTCATCCTAATCCTAACCCTAATCCTAATTCATATCCTCAATCTCATCCTCATCCCCATCCTCATCCTAATCTTCATCCTCATCTTAATCCTAATCCTCATCCTCATCCTCATCCTCATCCTCATCCT
>NW_017727962.1:22552-23884 GCF_001865875.1 Lupinus angustifolius
ACCCTCATGCTCATTCTCATTCTCATCCTCATCCTCATCCTCATCCTCATCCTAATCCTCATTCTCATCCTAATACTAATCCCAACCCTCATGCTCATTCTCATTCTCATCCTCATCCTCATCCTCATCATAATCCTCATCTTCATTCTCAGCCGCATCCTCATCCTCATCCTAATCCCCATCCTCATCGTCACCCTCATCCTGATCCCCATCCTCATCATCATCCTCATCCCAATCCCCATCCTCATCCTAATCCCCATCCTCATCCTTAACCCTAATCCTCCTCCTCATCCTCATCCTCATCCACATCATCATCCTCATCCAAATCCTCATTCTCATCATAATACTAATCCTAATCCTCATCTTCATCATCACCCTCACCCTCATCCTCATCCTCATCCTCATCCTCATCCTCATTCTCATCATAATCCTAATCCTAATCCTCGTCCTCATCCTCATCCTCACCCTCATCCTCATCCTCACTCTCGTCCTCATCCCAATCCCCATCCTCATCCTAATCCTAATCCTAATCCTCATCCCCATCCTCATCCTCATCCAGATCCTCATTCTCATCCTCATCGTAATCCTCTTTCTCATCATAATCCTAATCCTAATCCTCATCCTCATACTCACCCTCCTCCTCATCCTCATCTTCATCCTCATCCCAATCCCAATCGTCATCCTAATCCTAATCCCAATCCTAATACTCAACCTCATCCACATCCTCATGCAGATCCTCATCCACAACCTCATCCTAATCCTCATTCTCATCTTAATCCTAATCCTAATCCTCATCCTCATCCTCATCCTCATCCTCATCCTCATCCTCATCCTCATCCTCATCCTCATCCTCATCCTAATCCTCATCCTCATCCTCATCCTCATTCTAATACTCATCCTCATCCTAATCCTCATCCTAATCCTCATCCTCATCCTAATCCTCATTCTCAACCTAATCTTAATCCTAATCCTAATCATCATTCTCATCCTCATCCTTATCCTAATCCTCATTCTCATCATAATCCTAATCCTAAACCTATTCCTCATCTTCATCCCCATCCTCATCCCAATCCTAATCCTAATCCTAATCCTAATCCTAATCCTAATCCTAATCCTCATCCTCTCCTCATCCTCATCCTAATCCTAACCTTAACCCTAATCCTAATCCCAATCCTCATGCTCATCTTCATTCACATCCTCATCCTGATCCTCATCCTGATTCTCATCGTCATCCTCATCCTCATCCTCATGCTCATCCTCATCCTCATCCTCATCCTCATCCTCATCCTCATCCTCATCCTCATCCTCATCCTCATCCTCATCCTCATCCTA
>NW_017727962.1:23984-24191 GCF_001865875.1 Lupinus angustifolius
CTTATCCTCATCCTCATCCTCATGCTCAGGCTAATCCTCATCCTCATGCTCATGCTCATCCTCATCCTAATCCTTACCCTAATCCTAATCCCAATCTTCATGCTCATACTCATTCTCATCCTCATCCTGATCCACATCCTTATCCTCTTCCGCATCCTCATCCTCATCCTTATCCTCTTCCCCATCCTCATCCTCATCCCCATCCTC
>NW_017727962.1:24291-24853 GCF_001865875.1 Lupinus angustifolius
TCCTGATCCTGATCCTCATCCTGATCCTCACCCTAATCCTCATCCTCATCCTCATCATTATCCTCATCCCAATCCCCATCTTCAACCTATTCCTGACCCTCATTCTCATCCTAATCTTAACCCTAATCCAAATCCTCATCCTGATCCTCATCCAGATCTTCATCCTCATCCTCATCCTAATCCTCACTCTCATCATAATCCTAATCCTAATCCTAATCCTCATCCTCATCCTCATCCTCATCCTAATCCTAACCCTAACCCTAATCCTAATCCCAATCCTCATGTTCATCTTCATTCGCATCCTCATTCTGATCCTCATCCTAATCCTCGTCGTCATCCTCATCCTCATGCTCATCCTCATGCTCATCCTCATCCTCATCCTAACCCTAATCCTAATCCCAATCCTCATGCTCATCCTCATTCTCATCCTGATCCTGATCCTGATCCTGATCCTGATCTTGATCCTCATCCTCATCCTCATCCTCATCCTCATCCTCATCCTCATCCTCATCCTCATCCTCATCCTCATCCTCATCCTCGTCCTCATCCTCACACTCATCCT
>NW_017727962.1:24953-25211 GCF_001865875.1 Lupinus angustifolius
CCTCATCCTCATCCTCATCCTAATCCTAATCTTCATCCTCATCCTCGTCCTTGTCCTCATCCTCATCCTAATCCTCATTCTAATCCTAATCCTAATCCCCATCCTCATGCTCATTCTCATTCTCATTCTCATCCTCATCCTCATCCTCATCCTAATACTCATCCTCATCCTCATCCTCAGCCGCATCCTCATCGTCATCCTCATCCTCATCCTCACCCTCATCCTCATTCCCATCCTCATCATCATCCTCATCCAAAT
>NW_017727962.1:25311-29109 GCF_001865875.1 Lupinus angustifolius
ATCCTCATCCTCATCCTCATCCTCACCCTCATCGTCAACCTCACCCTCATCCCAATCCCAATCCTCATCCTCATCCTAAACCTCATTCTCAACCTAATCTTAATCCTAATCATCATCCTCATCCTCAACCTCATTATGATCCTCATCCAGATCCTCATTCTAATTCCTCATCCTAATCCTCATTCTCATCCTAATCCTAATCCTAATCCTCATCCTCATCCTCATCCTCATCCTCATCCTCATCCTCATCCTCATCCTCATCCTCATCCTCATCCTCATCCTCATCCTCATCCTCATCCTCATCCTCATCCTCATCCTCATCCTCATCCTCATCCTCATCCTCATCCTCATCCTCATCCTCATCCTCATCCTCATCCTCATCCTCATCCTCATCCTCATCCTCATCCTCATCCTCATCCTCATCCTCATCCTCATCCTCATCCTCATCCTCATCCTCATCCTCATCCTCATCCTCATCCTCATCCTCATCCTCATCCTCATCCTCATCCTCATCCTCATCCTCATCCTCATCCTCATCCTCATCCTCATCCTCATCCTCATCCTCATCCTCATCCTCATCCTCATCCTCATCCTCATCCTCATCCTCATCCTCATCCTCATCCTCATCCTCATCCTCATCCTCATCCTCATCCTCATCCTCATCCTCATCCTCATCCTCATCCTCATCCTCATCCTCATCCTCATCCTCATCCTCATCCTCATCCTCATCCTCATCCTCATCCTCATCCTCATCCTCATCCTCATCCTCATCCTCATCCTCATCCTCATCCTCATCCTCATCCTCATCCTCATCCTCATCCTCATCCTCATCCTCATCCTCATCCTCATCCTCATCCTCATCCTCATCCTCATCCTCATCCTCATCCTCATCCTCATCCTCATCCTCATCCTCATCCTCATCCTCATCCTCATCCTCATCCTCATCCTCATCCTCATCCTCATCCTCATCCTCATCCTCATCCTCATCCTCATCCTCATCCTCATCCTCATCCTCATCCTCATCCTCATCCTCATCCTCATCCTCATCCTCATCCTCATCCTCATCCTCATCCTCATCCTCATCCTCATCCTCATCCTCATCCTCATCCTCATCCTCATCCTCATCCTCATCCTCATCCTCATCCTCATCCTCATCCTCATCCTCATCCTCATCCTCATCCTCATCCTCATCCTCATCCTCATCCTCATCCTCATCCTCATCCTCATCCTCATCCTCATCCTCATCCTCATCCTCATCCTCATCCTCATCCTCATCCTCATCCTCATCCTCATCCTCATCCTCATCCTCATCCTCATCCTCATCCTCATCCTCATCCTCATCCTCATCCTCATCCTCATCCTCATCCTCATCCTCATCCTCATCCTCATCCTCATCCTCATCCTCATCCTCATCCTCATCCTCATCCTCATCCTCATCCTCATCCTCATCCTCATCCTCATCCTCATCCTCATCCTCATCCTCATCCTCATCCTCATCCTCATCCTCATCCTCATCCTCATCCTCATCCTCATCCTCATCCTCATCCTCATCCTCATCCTCATCCTCATCCTCATCCTCATCCTCATCCTCATCCTCATCCTCATCCTCATCCTCATCCTCATCCTCATCCTCATCCTCATCCTCATCCTCATCCTCATCCTCATCCTCATCCTCATCCTCATCCTCATCCTCATCCTCATCCTCATCCTCATCCTCATCCTCATCCTCATCCTCATCCTCATCCTCATCCTCATCCTCATCCTCATCCTCATCCTCATCCTCATCCTCATCCTCATCCTCATCCTCATCCTCATCCTCATCCTCATCCTCATCCTCATCCTCATCCTCATCCTCATCCTCATCCTCATCCTCATCCTCATCCTCATCCTCATCCTCATCCTCATCCTCATCCTCATCCTCATCCTCATCCTCATCCTCATCCTCATCCTCATCCTCATCCTCATCCTCATCCTCATCCTCATCCTCATCCTCATCCTCATCCTCATCCTCATCCTCATCCTCATCCTCATCCTCATCCTCATCCTCATCCTCATCCTCATCCTCATCCTCATCCTCATCCTCATCCTCATCCTCATCCTCATCCTCATCCTCATCCTCATCCTCATCCTCATCCTCATCCTCATCCTCATCCTCATCCTCATCCTCATCCTCATCCTCATCCTCATCCTCATCCTCATCCTCATCCTCATCCTCATCCTCATCCTCATCCTCATCCTCATCCTCATCCTCATCCTCATCCTCATCCTCATCCTCATCCTCATCCTCATCCTCATCCTCATCCTCATCCTCATCCTCATCCTCATCCTCATCCTCATCCTCATCCTCATCCTCATCCTCATCCTCATCCTCATCCTCATCCTCATCCTCATCCTCATCCTCATCCTCATCCTCATCCTCATCCTCATCCTCATCCTCATCCTCATCCTCATCCTCATCCTCATCCTCATCCTCATCCTCATCCTCATCCTCATCCTCATCCTCATCCTCATCCTCATCCTCATCCTCATCCTCATCCTCATCCTCATCCTCATCCTCATCCTCATCCTCATCCTCATCCTCATCCTCATCCTCATCCTCATCCTCATCCTCATCCTCATCCTCATCCTCATCCTCATCCTCATCCTCATCCTCATCCTCATCCTCATCCTCATCCTCATCCTCATCCTCATCCTCATCCTCATCCTCATCCTCATCCTCATCCTCATCCTCATCCTCATCCTCATCCTCATCCTCATCCTCATCCTCATCCTCATCCTCATCCTCATCCTCATCCTCATCCTCATCCTCATCCTCATCCTCATCCTCATCCTCATCCTCATCCTCATCCTCATCCTCATCCTCATCCTCATCCTCATCCTCATCCTCATCCTCATCCTCATCCTCATCCTCATCCTCATCCTCATCCTCATCCTCATCCTCATCCTCATCCTCATCCTCATCCTCATCCTCATCCTCATCCTCATCCTCATCCTCATCCTCATCCTCATCCTCATCCTCATCCTCATCCTCATCCTCATCCTCATCCTCATCCTCATCCTCATCCTCATCCTCATCCTCATCCTCATCCTCATCCTCATCCTCATCCTCATCCTCATCCTCATCCTCATCCTCATCCTCATCCTCATCCTCATCCTCATCCTCATCCTCATCCTCATCCTCATCCTCATCCTCATCCTCATCCTCATCCTCATCCTCATCCTCATCCTCATCCTCATCCTCATCCTCATCCTCATCCTCATCCTCATCCTCATCCTCATCCTCATCCTCATCCTCATCCTCATCCTCATCCTCATCCTCATCCTCATCCTCATCCTCATCCTCATCCTCATCCTAATCCTCATTCTCATCCTAATCCTAATCCTAATCCTCATCCTCATCCTCACCCTCCTCCACATCCTCATCCTCATCCCAATCCCCATCGTCATCCTAATCCTAATACTAATCCTAATACTCATCCTCACCCTCACCCTCATCCCCATCCTCATCCTCATCCCAATACCCATCCTCATCCTAATCCTAATCCAAATCCTTATCCTAATCCTCATCCTCATCCTCATCCTCATCCTCAACCTAATCCTCATCCTCTTCCTCATCCTCATCCTCACCCTCATCCTCATCCTCATCATCATCGTCATCCCAATCCCAATCCTCATCCTCATCCTTATCCTCAACCTAATCTTAATCCTAATCCTAATCATCATCCTCATCCTCATCCTCATCTCTCATCATAATCCTAATCCTAATCCTAATCCTCATCCTCATCCTCATCGTCATCC
>NW_017727962.1:29209-29643 GCF_001865875.1 Lupinus angustifolius
TCCTCATCCTCATCCTCATCCTCATCCTCATCCTCATCCTCATCCTCATCCTCATCCTCATCCTCATCCTCATCCTCATCCTAATCCTCATCCTCATCGTCATCGTAATCCTAATCCTCATCCTCATCCCCATCCTCATCCTCATCTGAATCCTAATCCCCATCCTCATTCTCATCCTCATCCCCATCCCCATCCTCATCTGAATCCTAATCCCCATCCTCATTCTCACCCTCATCCCCATCCTCATCATCATCCTTATCCAGATCCTCATCCTCAGCGAAATCCTCATTCTCATCATAATCCTAATCCTAATCCTAATCCTCATCCTCATCCTCATCCTCATCAACACCCTCACCCTCATCCTCATCCTCATCCTCATCCCAATCCCTATCGTCATCCTAATCCTAATCCTCATCCTCATCCTCATCCTCATC
>NW_017727963.1:2843-4140 GCF_001865875.1 Lupinus angustifolius
TCCCCATCCTCATCCTCATCCTCATCCTCCTCCTCTTCCTCATCCTCATCCTCATCCTAACCCACTTCCCCATCCTCATCCTATTCTCATCCTCATCCTATCGTCATCGTCATCCTCATCCTCATCCTATCCTCATCCTCCTCCACATCTATGCTCATCATCACTCTCGTAATCATCCTATTCTCATCCTCATCCTCTTACTCGCCCTCATCCTATCCCCATCCTCATTTTCGTCCTCATCCTCGTCCTCATCATATCTTCATCCTCATCCTTATTCTCGTCCTCATCCTATCCTCATCCTCCTCCTCATCCTATCCTGATCCTCATCCACATTCTCATCCTCATCCTATCCTCATCCTCTTCCTCATCCTAATCCTATCTTCATCCTATCCTCATCCTCATTCTCGTCCTCATCCTAACCTCATCCTCCTCCTCATCCTATCCTGATCCTCATCCACATTCTCATCCTCATCCTATCCTCATCCTCTTCCTCATCCTAATCCTATCTTCATCCTATCCTCATCCTCATTCTCGTCCTCATCCTAACCTCATCCTCCTCCTCATCCTATCCTCATCCTCATCCACATACTCATCCTCATCCTATCCTCGTTCTCTTCCTCATCCTCATCCTCCGCCTGATCCTATCCTTATCCTCATCCACATTCTCATCCTCATCCTATCCTCATTCTCTTCCTCATCCTCATTCTAGTCATCATCCTATCCTTATTCTCGTCCTCATCCTATCCTCATCCTATCCTCATTCTCATTCTCGTCCTCATCCTATCCACTTCCTCATCCACATCCGCTTCCTCATCCTCATCGTCTTCCTCATCCTCATCCTCATCCTCATCCTCATCCTATCCTCAGCCTCATCCTATCCTCATCCTCATTCTCCTGCTCAACCTATCTTCATCCTCGTCCTCATCCTATCCTCTTCCTCATCCTATCCTCATCCTCATTCTCGTCCTCAACCTCTCCTCATCCTTATCCTCATCCTATCCTCGTCCTCTTCCTCATTCTTATCCTAATCCTTACTTCATCCTCTTCCTATCCTCATCCTCATCCACATCCTCATCCTTATCCTCCTCCTATCCTCATCCTCCTCCTCATCCTCATCATCATCCTCATCCTCATCCTTATCCTCATCCTCATCCTAGTCCTCCCCGTCTTCCTCATTTTCATCCTCATCCTATGCTCATCCTATACCCATCCTCATCCTCATCCTATCCTCATCCTCATCCTCATCCTCATCCTCATCCTCAACCTCTTCCTCATCCTCATCCTCATCCTCCTCCTC
>NW_017727963.1:4240-28873 GCF_001865875.1 Lupinus angustifolius
AGCATCTACATGCATTAGAAAAACAAAAAACGAAAAAATTGCATTCCATACTCGCATTCATGCATGTCGTGTTCCAAAAAAACAACAATAAAAGCAAGAAAAGAAAAGGTGGGAATTCACATGACATTCATGTTAGTGTAACATTCATTACATCACTTATATGAAGTGCATTCACCAAATCATACAGCCATTGCCTACACATGTACGAAATGACTAACATTATCATTTTTTTAGATCATTTATTGAATGGTTTTCTATTCTATATATCATAAGACCATAAATACTCAACACAACAGATGCAATCATATTGAGAGGCTTGTGTGCTCTCTATATGATTGTCGTCAACCACTACACGATCTAGACGGGTTATAACCCTAGAAAACGGTTGTGAGATGGTCAACTTGTTATATGGAATATTCTTCGTTTGTTAATGGAAATAGTTTCAGTAACTCAAAATGATTTTTTAAACCAAACTCCTTGGGAGTTACAAATTCAAAATTGGAATTATTCCGCGACCTAAGGAAAACAATGCTAATCAAACTCATGTTTTCAACAAGAGAGCTAGAACAACAATGAAGGCTGACAATTCACAAAATGAAGGAATCTAGGTGTCGATATAGATGACAAAAAGAGGAGAAGGGTTTTGTCATTGATCTTTATCTCCACCTCTCCATCAGTGCCCTGGAGGAAGACAAACCATTCATAAATTATGTCATCCTTCCTGATGAAGACAATGATCGTTTAAAAAATGGTAGTCTTAGCCAATGATTGACATAGGGGCATAGTAATTATTTAATTATGTTGTAATTCACACGCTTTGAATATTCTTTGGAATTATATTTATGTTACTTGAGACAATGTCTTAGTGAATGTGCATGACTATCTAATGATGCTTTCCCATTCATCCATTTTTATCATCTCCACTCTCATATATTTATCCTTCTTCTATACCTATGCGAACATCCATATGTCTTGTCCCGTTTTTTTCCTTGACAGTTCGCAAATCAACACGTGTATCACAATTTCGTAGAGACTTTGTCCAGTTATAGGGTACTTGAATATTTATCAATTGATTCTTTTGTGGTACCTAATAATTATCCCATTAAGATTGGTGATGGAGAATATGGTCGAGGAGTAAATGAAGAGATAACAAAACAATTGGAGGGAAACTAAGAATGAGTGCCTAATATGGTATTAGTACCCAAGAAATGAGGGAAACTGAGAATGTGTGTGGACTACAGAAATTTGAACAAAGAAAGCCTAAAATATGATTAACCTGTCAATCTCTTGACGTTTTAGTCGATGGTACGGATATGATTCATCTGTTACCCCCAATGGACGAATATGTGGGGCACCATAGAGAACAATGGTCTACGAGATGGAAGATGTTTCACCTATAGAAGTAGAGATTCCATTATTAAGAGTCTTGATTGAAGCGGGGCAAGAAGAGTCGGTGTGGGTTAACCTCAAGTATAAAAAATTGCACATGATTGAAGAGAAAAGGTTAGTGGCCATTTGCTATGGTCAATTATAGCAAGGTAGAGTGGCAAGAGCTATTGATAAGAAACTTCATCCTAGAGAATTAGAAGTTGGGAACTTGGTGCTTAAACAAAATCCTTCCAAATCAGAAAGATGCTCGTGGAAGATGGGCTCCAAACTATGAAGGTCCCTATATTGTGAAGAATACATTCTCAATGGGGGCTCTGATCCTGCAAAATATGGATCAGAATATGATGTTTGAACTACATAATCAGGAAAATCTTATGATAATGTCTTTCAGTAGTGATTCAGACACACAAAACTCATTAGAACTAAGTCTCGAGGTGTATATCGACGAGGAACATATGAAGTATTTTCTGTAAGGAAGGAAGACAATCCAGGGGGATTCCCAGAATCAAAAAAAAAAGGAAAGAAAGAAAGAGGATAAAAAGAAGAAGGATAAAAAGGGAAGAAGACGTGATCAATATCGACTTGATTAGTTGTTGTCTACAGAGGAAGTGTTATGGTTTCATATCAATCAAACCTCATGATGATGATTAAGTCATTCACGTATGTGTAATCCATTATTCATGCATCATCACAAATATATTTGCATTACTCATGCATCATTTGCAATAGCACCATCATATACACGTGTGGCCGAAAGTCTTGACCCCAAGTGTCTCATTTTATTTTTGACCCAGAGTTCCTTATTATATGTCGTTCCCATGGTCCTCCATGCACCCAGACCCCCCAATGGTCTCGTGTTGTGCCTTTTGACCCCCAGTGGCCTCATTTTATTTTTTACCTAGAGTTCCTCATTATTTGTGTGTTCTCGTGGTCCTCCTTGCACCCAGACCCCCAATGGTCTCGTGTTGTGCCTTTTGACCCCCAATGGCCTCATTTTATTTTTGACCCAAAGTTCCTCATTATACGTGCGTTCTCGTGGTCCTCCTTGCACCCAGACCCCAGTGGTCTCGTGTTGTGCGTTTTGACCCCTAGTGGTCTCATTTTATTTTTGACCTAGAGTTCCTCATTATCCGAGTGTTCTTGTGGTCCTCCTTGCAACTGGCCCCCAGTGGTCTCGTTTTTTTCCTTTGACCCCTAGTGGTTTCATCTTTGCATCAGGCTCCCCATTGGTCTCGTGTTGTGCCTTCGACCCAGAGTTCCTTGCTATCTGTGCGTTCATGTGGTCTCTCTCTGCACCTGGTCCCTAGTGGTGTCGTGTTACGCCTTGTCACGCCCTAGTGGTCTCATTTTATTTTTCGACCCAGAGTTCATCATTATCCGTACGTTCTCGTGGTCTCTCTTTCCACTCACCCCCAGTGGTCTCGTGTTGTGCCTTGTGACCCCTAGTGGTCTCATTTTATTTTCAACCCAGAGTTGCTCATTATATGTACGTTCATGTGGTCCTCCTTGCACCTGACCCCCTAGTGGTCTTGTGTTGTGCCTTTGACCCCTAGTGGTCTCATCTTTGCACCCAGCCCCCCTAGTTGTCGTTTCTAGCGGCTAACCAACCACCGCCACTACTGCCACAACCCAGCTAGGGGTTTACCTCCTTGGTAATCCCCAATCCTAACCCTAAACCTCCAAATTAATTTTAACCTAAACCCTGATATCAATTTTATCCTAAAGCCCCAAATTAATTTTAACCTAAACCCCAAATCAATTTTAACCTAAACCCCGAATCAATTTGTATCTAAACCCTCAAATCAATTTTACCCTAAAACCCCAAAACAATTTCAAATCCTAACCCTAAATCCCCAATTTAATTTCCAATTTTTATTTACTTATCTATGTATTGTTTCTTTTTTTCTTTTTAGTTTTGTTTTTTTATTTCTTTATGTTTTTATTCTATTTGTTTTTTTATGTGATTTTTTATACTGTTTTTGTTGTTATTTATTTATTTAACAAATGTGTATATATATAGATTTTTATATATATATAACAAAAAAGCAATAAACATATATATTTTTTAAAGCAATGTGAGGTAACCAACTATATGCCTAATGCCTTATCGCATTACCTTATATTGTAATTTCTTTTCAAATATTTTTTAAAAGCAATATAAGGTAACCTACTATAGACCTAATGCCTTGTCGCGTTACCTTATGTTGTAATTTATTTTCAAATAATTTTGAAAATTACCATGAGGTAACCCACTATAGGCCTAGTGCGTTGTCGCGTTACATTATGTTGTAATTTCTTTTCAAATAATTTTTAAAAGCAATAGGAGCTAACTCACTATAGGCCTAGTGCGTTGTCGCGTTACCTTCTATTATAAATTCTTATCAAATAATTTTTTCAAACAATATGAGGTAACACACTACAGGTCTAGTGACTTGTCACGTTACCTTATTTTGTAATATATTTTCAAATAAATTTTCAAAGCAATAGGAAGTAACACACTGTAGGCCTAGTGCCTTGTCGCGTTACCTTATGTTGTAATTTTTTTATAAATAATTTTTAAAAGCAATAGGAGGTAACCCACTATATGCCTAGTGTCTTGTCGCGTTACCTTATGATATAATTTCTTCTCAAATAATTTTTAAAAGCAATATAAGGTAGTTCACTGTAGGCCTTGTGCATTGTCATGTTATCTTACTTTGTTAACTTTATAATAAAAAAATAAAAATATGTTCACCAATCAACTATTTTCTTAAAGAACTACGTAGCCTTGATTTTTCTATTGCAGCTACAGATACGAAGGAGCAAGTATTTCCCTATAAGACACAAAGTTATAAAAAATGTTTTTTTTTGTTTTTTCTTTATTTCATTTAATAATATGAAGGATAAAATTAATATTTCAAACAAATATCCACACTATTAATCTAGGTATCGTTTTTAATGGGCAGTATGAGGTATCTAACATCTCCTCATTCGTAACTGACTCCCAAACTTAAATGTTCTCTTTGAACGGATCAGTCCTTATTTTTTAAATTGGTTTTTCATGTTTTCCCACTAAAAACATCGATAGCGACTTCATTGCATTTATTTGCATTATTCTCATCGTGCCCACGAAAGTGGGGTAGCAACCAGTGGCGGAACATGTAAAGGGCAGGTGGGGGCAACTGCCCCCCCTGAATTTTTAATTTTTATTTTATTAAAATAATGTTCTTTTATCTCTTTACCTATAGCAATATATCCTATGTTGTTTCATGTGTCACTAGTTATGGTTGAGTATTTAATTATTAAATTCTTAAATTATAAAAAGTGATACATATAATGGCATATTTTTTGGAAAAGCAGATGTATTCCTCCACCCAAATGACGTCTTTATGGAAATACACATTTATAGATTATAAATAAATATAGTACAACATGTGTTATCCTTCAAAAAATATACATAATTGATAAAAAAATTCTTACATGTGTAGATGTTGATGTTACTTATAATAATATGATTTCATTTAAGGTAGTAACTATTTTACATTTGATGAAAGATATTATGTATGTCTTGATAATATATACACTAATGATGCTTATAATTTATTTAATATTTATAAGATATGTATTTTTGTCAAAAATCTATTATGTGAATTTCAATGAGCAACAAAAGATTAGTTTGAGATATCAATTTCAAAGTTTTGTTGTTTTGTCGTTAGTCATTCAAGTTTGAAAAATTCTCAATCATAACAAAAACAAATTCTCAATCATAACACATTAGTCATATATTGTTTAGTCTTATTTTAGCTATTATGGTTTAGTTACTACATAAATATCATTTTCAGCAATAAAAATAACCAAACAAAATTATATAGTAAGATAAAAGATAAATTTCTTGAAAATTATATAGTAATTTATATTGACAAGGAAATAACTGAAAATTTTATCATATATGATCCTTCATATTCATCGTTACTCAATTAATTTAGTAATAAAATTGTAGTTAAATATTGTTGCCCCTCTAAAATTTAGATCAAGATCCGCCATTGGTAGCAACAATAGGTAACGATCATTTAATTTTCATAAAATCACAACATATATATTTTAAACTCAATTTTTATTTAATTTGGGAAAACGAAAATTAAAAGAAATTGACATGTCATCTTTTAAGAATGATATTTCTCTTAATAAAAAGGCTAATAAATGACACTTGATTCACATAAACCATTTGAAAATTTTATTTAAATGTAAAAAAGAAAATTGGATTGATTTTGTGTTATTATGGAGCCAATAAGTGTCTATTAAGCAATTTTGATGATCCTTTTGATTTTGCTCCGAAGTAAAAATTGGGCAAAACTTTATTCAAAAACTGTGTTACCATCAATTATGAATTAAGAGGTTTTTTTATTATTAAAATGAGACATTTAGAATTAATACTAAAATTCTCCAAATGAAAGACTCTTTTTATTTATTTATTTTGATTGTTTATTTAAAGATATATTTGAAATTTTTCTGAAAAGCTATTTTGGGTGGACAAAATTGATGTTCATAGTATAGTAACTGTTAGGACTTTAATAACAGCAACATCTTGATTTTAGGCGTCATTGTGATCATTTTTCTTTCAAGAAGCGGGTTCACTAATGCATTCGAAAGTAGAAGTTATCTTCTATCTATAGTTAAAACCAGAGATCCTTAGCTTTTAACTTCCACAGGCTATCTATGGTAGCCACAAATTTCTTATGCTTTCTTGGAAGAAGCTTATTATAGGATTGAACTTTGAGGAACATAACCAGATTAAAAACGTCGACCCCAATGGTGTCGTTCTCACCTAATACTGAAATAATTATAGAGGTTTCTGGATACATACTCCTTTGAATATTTATCCGAGGTAAGAGAGCAAGAAAGAAAGGTAACGCAGTCCCAATGACTGAAGGATTTATTAAGTGGCTTCACAAGAAATTCACCACCAATGAATAATAAAGCCTAAACCACTGCTCCCTCCAATCTTTTAACCCATAACCTATCTTATCTTCCCAAAGGAATCATTAAATTCTGGACACTCCTTTTAAAACAAGCACGCCAGAAATGAAGAATGTGAATATTACAAGAAACTTTTCAAAGATGAATTGAAGCTGGAAAAGTTTGTGAGGATATTACAACAATAATTAGGAGCAAGTAGTAGTTGAAAAAAACTTATACTAAGCATCCCCGTTAAATTAATATGTGGCTTTAGTTTTAAGCAGCTGCCATTAAGGAATAAATAATAATGACCTTTTAGCTCTTGTTAATTATTTTCATGATTCTTGAGATGCATATCTATATGAAGATAGCAATGTTTGGCTGAGAGGTAGCACTACACTATCTACGATATAAAGAAAAGAATTCACTGAATATTTCTCCATATTAATTCAACTACCAATATAGAAGTTCATTCTTCTATGCTCATATAGCAGATGGCTAATAGGTTATGTATCACACTTACTAGGTTTAGCGTTACAGCTAAGATATTTGGGTCTTATAGACTGGTCCAATCAATTACTTTATAGTTTTAAAGTTAAAATACTATTCCCTAACATAATTTGATAACCATGTAGATGGTCTCTTGCTTCTATTGGGCCCGTGGGAGTGGTGGCGTATATCATTGCCTTCCCCTACAAAAACAACCATGTCCTCAAGGTTGGAAGTAATTTGGTCGACCTTGTGAGAAAAATGGCCTACTGCAGTTACGATGTTGGCCTTGATAGAATGTGGGAAATGAATCCACTTTTGGATAACCAGGGGACGAACCGCGTGGGACTAAGGGCGATGGTGAGCAGTAAATGTGGTTGTTATTGGAAAACAAAGTTACCAAGGAGAAAGATTGGGTAAGTGTTAATCGATTAACACTATAGTTAATCGATTAACTAGTTAGAAAATTATACATTTTACACATTTAACACATGTTGAATTGTTTTACAACATATGTTTATTAGCTTGTTAGAGAGTTAGTTAGGTTAGTTGTATTGCTTGCTTTACAAGACATTGTATATAAACAACACTCTCTTGTATCATTTCAATTGAATTATAATTCATCATAATATTCATTTTATGCTTTCGCAATATTTTTGATATATGGTATCAAAACCTTCATCTTGAAGGCTTTGGTAACTGCTGCGCATTTTATAATAATTATTATCATTCTCTTTCAAGATTCAACAGAGAATTCAATGGAAGAAGATCAAGATTGGTGTTCTGGTTACCATAAAATTTTCCTATCCATCTAGAGCCTTTGACATGGCTCATTGTTCTTGTTGCTTGATTCCTTGGGGAGCAAATGATCGAATGGATATGCACGCCGGTCCAGTGGAGCAAATGATGGAATGATTCCTTGGGGAGCCTTTGATGGAACGTTGCTTGATTCCTTGGCTCGTTGTTCTTGTAAGTGATGGATGCCAAATAATCAGCAGGGAAAATGATAATGATTATTCTAGTGCATTAGCTGCAAGTGCAGAATATAAATTGCATGCAAGAGCCAGTCAAGTGAAATATGGAAATGTATTATATGGAAGGATGTCTAGTTCCCCGATAAATGCAAAGAAGACATGGAAGATCAACAAGATCAACAACAACACGATCAATAACAAGATCAACAATAACAAGATCAAGTGATTGAGAAAATCTAATCACGTTAGGATCGAAATTTCGATCCATTAAATTGTCATGATATAAAATCGAATTATCAAGCTGGAGTCAATTGATATTTATCTTCCAACTTGAGGGGAAGTATTGGAAAACAAAGCTACCAAGGAGAAAGATTGGGTACGTGTTAATCGATTAACACTATAGTTAATCGATTAACTAGTTAGAAAAGTACACATTTTACGCATTTAACACATGTTGAATTCTTTTACAACATGTGTTTATTAGCTTGTTAGAGAGTTAGTTAGGTTAGTTGTATTGCTTGCTTTACAAGACATTGTATATAAACAACACTCTCTTATATCATTTCAATTGAATGAGAATTCATCATAATATTCATTTTACGCTTTCGCAATATTTTCGCTATAGTTGTAGTGGGAATAACCATGAGTCGTGGATGATTTGTAGAGGAGAGAGAATTTGGGCAATGGGAAATTAATGCTGGGTGAGTGGGATGGTGGAACATTAATAACTGGTAATGTGGATAGTGGGGCATTTATTGGTTTGAATTTGAACCGTGGGCTTTTAATTGGATTTAATTTGGGTGGTGGTTTTTTTATTGGCTTCAAAGTAGGAGGTGGGTAATTAATTATATCTTGTTGAAATCTGTTAATCGATTAAGTATTGGTGTAATCGAGTAAAACGAGTTACAGTAGCTAACCTCCTAGGATTTATGACTTATTAATCGATTAAGAACATTGATAATCAATTAAGCCTTAACTGAAAAACTATTTTCCATTAGCACGTTAATAGATTAAGTATGTGCATAATCGATTAACATCAATTAAAATTAGTTTGATATAAAAGCTGTTATTTTAACTCATGTGTATAATACACAAACTTGTACTTTTACATTAAGAGAAAAAGAAAACCCAAGATTCTTAGAGCTGCAATTTTCAAAGCATCTTGCTTATCGTTGAAATTTTTTTGCATATGTTTCTAAGAGAGAAATTATTTTCATAGTGCCATCATTTTTTCATTCATTTGAAAAACTATACATAAACTTCACATTTAGTTTAAGGCTGGTGTGAGATTTCTCTACTAAGTGTGCAATTAACTCGGCTTATTTTGTGAATCACAAGGATTGTTCTCATGGTGTGTTAGCATCATTACATTAGATAATTGGTTATCTTCATGGAGCTGGAAGTCTTGGATCGAGCAATACTTCGGCTGGGCAAGATTCGCGAACGATATGGTATCCTAGTAGGCGTTTAGATTGGTCAAAACGAGTGTGTAAGCTCAACGAGTTCAAGAAAGGAGTATCTTGCTAGGAATATTGGAAGAGTTCTTGTTTCTAAATATCTTTTTCAGTTGTCAAGAAAAATGTCTCAAGATCAGATGGGGAGGCCTGGATGTAATTTGCAAGTGGACCCGCAAACGAACCAGGATAAAAATCCTTGAGCACTTTCCCCTTTCCTATCTCTTTTACGATTCTGTCTTTATCGATTTCTATGTTAATTGCACTATGTGATTTGAGCTAAAGGTTAATAATCATAGTATAATCAATAATCAATTTAGGGCAATAAAGACTAGTAATAATCAGTGTGTCATTGCGACAAAATCTATTTTCCAAAGAAATCAAGATTCAACATCATCGATTAAAGCTGAAAATAATCGATTAATACAACTGTGCATAATCAATTAACCATTATAATAATCGATTAACTGCAGTAGCTATCAGTTCCACACATAAATTGGAAAAGCGGGATTAGTGATCTACTACACCTATTCACCCATCGGTGTGTTTTACCTTGCTCGTATCCAACAACCACTACTTTGGGCGTATCTGGTGAATAAACAGAGATACATCTGTAGGCGGTGGTTGACTACCTCTATTTGTCGTCCGAATGTGGATGGTAAGTAGTACTGTATCATTGCTTAGTACCCAATAGTTTAAATATTTCTTCCCAAAAGGCACTAAGAAATATTTTGTATAAGGGTCTGACTTTCTGGATTGCAATAATCAATGCTCAACTAATCCATGATTTGAGGAAAGGATGATGAGGTGGCAGAGAACATAGGTGGATCCACACTGTGACATCGAGAAAGTGCATCGACAACTCGATTTGAGGTACCACTTCAACACTTAATCTCACAATGATACCCTATTAGCTTTGTGGCTCATTTTTGTTGCTCAGGGGTGTGAAACCTTTGGGTCATCAAGTGTTTCAAACTTTGCTGATCAGTGTAAATATTGAATTTTCTACCAGTTCAATTCTGATGCCACTTCTTAAGAAATTCGGGACTGTGAACATTTGCGCACATATGTCGATGCATGCTACATACTGGAGGACATCTTTATGCTGAAGAAGGCGTTCAGATGACCACCTTAAGAGAGAACCATACCGATGGCAATGAAAGAAGCGTGAGTTTCAACATCAAAGATCAAAGAGAAATCAGGCAGATGCAAGACATGAGTTGTAGTCATACTAGCTTTTAGTTTTTCAAATGTTGTCTCTACTGTAGTAGACCGTGTAAATTTATTGTGTTTAAGTAGATCGGTAAGGAGAGCGGCGAGTGTGGCGTAGTTTCTAACAAACTTTCCATAGAAATTGATGAGTCCCAAAAAAACCTTGAGTGTCGTGAGTGATCGAGGTTGTGGCCAATTTACCTCATCCTGAACTTTTCCCAGATCTAGTTAGACACCCTTGCTTGAAATAATGTGGCCTAAATAGCTCGCCGAAGCAACACCAAATATACATTTTGACTACTTTGCAAAAAACTGATTAGAAACTAGTAGGTTTAATACCATCTGTAAGTGTAATAAATGATATGTTAAACAAGAGTTGTAGATCCAAATATCATCAAAAAACACTAGCATAAACTGTCTGAGATGTGGACATAGCAGTTTATTCACCGTAGACTGAAAAGTAGAAGGCATGTTAGTTAGCCCAAACAATATAACTAAAAATTATTAATGTTCATCAAATATCGAAAACCTGTTTTGTGAGTATCAGTCGCATGAACCCGAATCTGATGCTAGCCTGACCGGAGATCTATTTTTGTGTAGACAATAGCTCCTCTTAGTTCATCAAGTAATTCATCGATTATAGAAATTAGAAAAAGGTTGCTCATAGTGATAGAATTTAGTGCATGTCCACACAAAAATGCCAACTCCTATCTTTTAAAAAAAAAAAGCATGATTAGGCAGGAAAAAGGCTTGTACATGGGATGACAATTCCTTCCCAAAGCATCTCATCCAACATCTTAGTCATAGTTTCCTTTTGGGAATGTGCGTATCTATACGGTTTAATAGTCACAAGAGAAGAATTTGGTAATAGTGAAATATGGTGGTCACAATCCCTGGGAGGGGGTAAGCCTTTTAGGCAGTGGAAAAGTTGTTCATATTTGGGGAGTAGTGTTTGGATATTGGGATCTAGAGATTGGTGACATTGGGAAGTAGTGTATGGGATTGTATCTAAGGGTAGAAATTCAATTGTATGGAAGGAAGTTGTAGCATCCATGTGGACCATGAAAGAGAATTGGTGGAGGGTATATTGTTTAATAGTGGTGGATGTGTCTCCCTTGAGGCTAATTGTATTCTCCCCAATTGTGAATTTTATGTAGGGAATCGAAAAATCTGAGTAGGCAAAAGATAAAACGGTATATGAAAAAGTTGATTTTGGAGGACTATAGGGGTCTCAGATCACAAACAAATGTAGTAGATGTGTGCTTTGTCTCCTACCATAACTGGAAACTTGGGTGCTAAAGAAATGTCTAGTTGCAAAATTTGGGTCAAGCAGGACTTGAGAACATTGTGGGAACTGCCATTATCGACCAAAAGAGTTATTTCATGCCTCGTGATAGAGCTAGTAAACCACAAGGTTTTAGGAGATAGATATCCTTTTAAATATTGTTCCGATAGTTGAAAATGTATAAGTTCCTCTTTAGGAGGTTCAGGCTCAGCCTCAATGGGCTCTAGTGAAATCAAATCATTATCTGAGCTACTAGCCAAATCATCCAATCGAAGTACTAAAAATTGTTTGCCTTCACATATGTGGTATGAGTAGTACTTTTCATCACAATTATAACATAATCCTTGAGCACATCTCTCCTACATCTAGGAGGTGGTGAGACGTTTGATTGGCATAGTGGTGAATGAGGGTGTGACCAGATTGTGGAGAGGTAGTATGGGCCCACGATTGGCAATGTGAGGGGTCAGGGAGTCAAAACGAGTAGGTCTTGAATAAGTGGACATTGAATCCTTAATTTTTTATTCAACCAATTTAGCAAGTCCTAAAGCTTCTATTATGTGTGGGACGTAGAACTTCCAATTCCGTATGAATTTCTAGAATTAAACCCGACAGAAAACAATTAAGGATAATTTCTAGAGACAACCCCCAAATCTTGGTGCAAATCTTTTCAAATTTGTGCTGGTAATCAACAGCCGACCCTATCTAGCGAAGTTTAATTAACTTTGTCTGGCGGTTCTGATAGGAAGAAGGACGAAACCATATTTCTAGGGAACGTATAAAACTTTCCAAATCAGTCATGCTAGAGTATTAAAACGTCCATTTAAACCAATTGAGTGTTTCGCCTTTCATGTAAAAATAAATTATATGCAAGCGTTGGTCTAGAGGAAAAGTGTAGGTTTTAATTTTTACTAGTCTAGGTTGTGTAGGTAAAGTATAGCTGGGGGTAGTGGGTAGTCGATTGAACAAGATATGTGGGGTAAAGAAAGGTGTGATTGGTGTGTTGGTATATAGGGGAATGTGGGTGGATATCCGCGATGGTGTTTGGGTAGGTGATGAAATGATTAGATTGTTAATTTGGGGGTTATGGTTAGGGTCTGAAATTTGAGAAGTAGAGGCTAAGTGTGGTGGGTCAGGAGGTTGGGGAAGGTAAGAGGTTAATACCTGCAATTGTTTCTGAGAGCGCCCGCAACGTCTCAGTGATGGCCTCATGTCTAGCATCCTATTGTTCCTTGTTTTCTACAACATTTCTGCAAAAATATAAAGTAGAGATTCATCGATCTCCTTGTTCATAGTCTTTCGAGGCATAGTTCAAGAGATGAAAGCAACAATGATAGGTATCACTACACGTCTACGATATAATCAAAGAAAAATGCAAGAATTCATTGAATATTCCTCTACATTAATTCAACTAGCAAAATAAAAGTTCATTTTTCTCTGCTCATACTTCAAATGACTAATAGGTTATATATCACACCTACTAGGTTTAGGCTTACTGCTAAAATAATTAGGCCTTATAGACTAGCCCAATCAATTACATAATAGTTTTAAAGTTAAAATACTATTCCTGACATCATATGATAATCATGTAGATAGCCTCTTGCTTCTGTTGGGCCTGTGGGAGTGGTGGTCCATATCATTGTCAGAGTGCGTCAATGATATAAGTGTATTTTTTGTCCTCTGAGTCTCTTCTTCTCCTTCATTCTGGAAAAGTTTTTCTTTCATTTATCACGTTTTCTCTTTTCTCTAAGACCTCTCCCACTCTCCCTGTCTCATTTCTTAACTACTTCCCATTTTTGTATTGAGCTACAAATATCATTTTTTAAAGAGACATAACACCTTAATTTATTGAACTTTTTTAATTTGATGGATTAATTGAAATGAAATTGACTAATAATTCTTTTAAAACTAGTAATTTGTTTTGCAAATTAAAAACAAAACTGATAATAATAAAAATCTCGAACGAAACCACTAGTAATTATTTAACCATTGGTTAAGTTTCTTTCTTATTTTTAATTTTTATTATTTTATAAATATACCGAATAAAATTGAATGTTCACATGTACTTAGTTAAATAGTAGAAAATTATTCCTATATTTTCCTTTCTCTTTTCAAATATCACATTGAAAATATTTTAGTAAATCAGCACACACAATTGAAAACCAATAAAATCTCAACAACGCTCACAAAATATTAGTATATATGCTCATATCTATCAAAATAAACATGATGTCTTTGCATGGCGTAGCATGAGTCATAGTCAAGTAATATACATCCTCTAACCGATGATACAAGTGAAAGGGAGACCCAAGAGTGTACTTGACGATCGTCTAACCGATGATGCAAGTGAAACCCTATGACCATACATTCGTAATGAGCACCTGGGGCAAGAGCAAGCCCAATAACATCTCACAACAACGCCCTAGAGACACGTCTTATGTTGAATGGACCTAGAAGAAGACGATTTGTAGACAAATCAACAGCAACACATACACGCCCCAAAGGATGAACTAAGTAGAGGTAAGTGAAAGCCTATGAGAACTAATAGGAGGCTAACATGTAGAAGAAAGCAAACTTGGTCAATGGTAGGGTATCAGCTCTGGACTTGAGCTTATATCATTTGGGATGTGCATGACGTACACTCCAGATATGGTGCTTACAATGTCAACCTTGCCAAGGCAGAGGCAAGCGATGGGCATCCATATACGTACTCACTATGAAGCATTGACACTGCAATAACCTTCACATATCCATGATATGTATCTGATACCGATACTTTCCGATAATTCATCGATACATACCAATAGCGTATCAAAATTATATTTTTGAAAAATAAATAATTTATAAATCTGATAGTCTTGAAATGTTTTCCCGATACCTCGTAGACACCCAAAAATCAAAATACCACATAATAACATTTTAAAAGAGAGAAAAACATAAGACAATCAAGTAAGTAGATATTCTAACCGATTACTCTTTTAAAACATGATTCATTAACATTTTAAACCGAATCTGTCTAAGCTTACTGTTTCTGTTTTAATCGATTAAGTCAAGTGCGTTAATCGATTATCTTCATTCTTTTAATCGATTAAATTGGGGTGATTCAGCATTAAGTGTTGAGTTTCGAAAAGCGGATATTCTAACCGCTATTTATCAAGAACAATGACCTTCCACTTCAAACCAAAACTTTACATGCTTCGAATGTGGCAAGACTGGCCATATCAAAATGGACTGTCCAAATCTGAAGAAGAATATCTTCAAGAGTACGAATAAAATGAAGACTGGACGTAGAGCCTACATTGCTTGGGAAGATAATGATACCAGTTTCACCTCTGAACCATAAAATGAGAACAAACACATCTCTCTCTCTCTCATGGCATCTCATCACTCAGATAATGAAGAGGTAAATGAATCTAACCTATTTTCGTCTTCTAATGATTTATATGATGAATACGTCAAACTCACCAAACTATTTTTAAAACAAAAAAATGAGTTATAAGTATTCAAAAATAAATCATCTTCTTCATGTCAAAAATGCATTACTCTTGAAAACAAATTTTCTACATTAAGTCTTGAACTTAATAAAAACAAGAGTAGCAAGGAACTGGACAAAATTATCAAGGTTCAGAGACATTCTACTAACCGGAGAGGTCTTGGCTACTCTGAAAGCCAAGCTTCTAAGAAATAAAATGTCTCAACAAAGATAAACTTTCAAAAACAAAGTATCCCTGCATATAATTTTAATAATAAAAAATCTAGGTTACATAAGCATCATCCCTATGCACTTACTGTAAATACCATGGGCATACACAAAACACTTGCATGATTAGAAAACATGGTGTACTCTTAGGTCATTATAGATGGGTTGAGAAAGGTGCTAACCATATAGGACCCAAAGAAAATTGGGTACCTAATATTACTTAACCTGTTTTGCAGGAAAATTTGAGAATCGCCTACAATTTATGGTACTTAGATAGTGGCTGCTCAAAGCACATGACAGGCGACAAAGATAAGTTCTTTGTCCTTACTCCAAGGGACAAAGGCTGTGTCACATATGGTGATAACAACAAATGAAAAATACTTGGAGTTGGTAGAATTGGTAAGCCACCTTCAACAACTATATAAGGAGTATTATATGTGGAAGGACTCAAACACAACTTGTTGAGCATAAGTCAACTATGTGACAAAGGATTTCATGTGGCATTCTACCCGGATAAATGCATCATCGAAAGTAAGGATTCTAATATCTGTAAACTAATTGGTAAGAGAATAAATAATATTTATATGATTGACATAGATTCCTCTTTACCAATAAAATGTTTAGTTGCTAATAATAATAATGATGCTTGGCTTTGGCGTAGGAGAATTGCTCATATTCGTATGGATCATTTGACTAAAAAGGTTAAGAAAGATTTAGTTGTTGGTTTACCCACAATGAAGTTTGTTAAAGACAAACTATGTAGTGCTTATCAAATGGGTAAACAAACAAAGACTTGTTTCAAACCTAAGCATATGGTTTCTTCCGATAGACCATTGCAGTTACTACACATGGACTTATTTGGGCCCTCAAGGACCAAAAGTTATGGTGGTATTTACTATGCTCTTGTTATAATAGATGATTTCTCAAGATATACTTGGACTCTATTCTTAGTTCATAAGAATGAGGCATTCAACACCTTTAGAAAATATGCTAAAATAGTTCAAAATAAAAAATCTTATAAAATCGCTGCTATAAGAAGTGATCATGGGGGAGAATTTCAAAACGCTTATTTTGAAGAATTCTGTGATGATCTAGGTATCAATCACAATTTTTATGCTCTTAGAACACCACATCAAAATGGTGTTGTAGAGAGAAAGAATCGGTCCTTAGAAGAACTTGCTCTTACAATGTTGAATGAAATTAATCTCCCAAAATATTTATGGGCTGATGTAGTTAGTACGACTTGCTATGTTTCTAACATAGTTCTTATAAGACCAATTCTCAAGAAAACCCCATATGAACTCTTTAAAGGTAGAAAACCAAACATTTCTCATTTGCATGTATTTTGTTGTAAATGTTTTGTGTTAAATAGTGGTAAAGATAACTTAGGCAAGTTTGACGCAGAAGCTGATGAAGGACTCTTCCTAGGCTACTCTCTTACGAGTAAAGCTTATAGAATTTTCAATAAAAGAACTTTAGCCATGGAAAAATATGTTCATGTATCTTTTGATGAAACCAATCCTATAATAAAGGATGGGTTAACTCTTGATGAAGAGGACTTGCCAAGTTCCCTTTTAAAGGAGGATTCTGTTACCAATGCAACAACCAATATTGAGCACTTGAAAATGGAAGATGTTTTATCCTCTCAAGAAGAGCATATTCATTCTGATGTACCCAAATACTAGAGAACTCATTGAGACCATCCTATTGACAACATCATTGGCGACATAAGTAAGGGCGTCACTACTCGTTTAAAGCTAAATGATGCCTGTTTGAACATGGCCTTCATTTCTCAAATAGAACCTTCTAAGATTGATGATGCAATCGAGGATGAACACTAGATTCTTGCTATGCAAGAATAATTGAACCAATTTGAGAGAAATGAAGTTTGAGAACTTGTTCCTAACCAGATAATAGGCATGTTATATGAACTCGTTGGGTATTCCGTAATAAATTATATGAAAATGGAACTATTGTTAGAAATAAAGCTAGACTAGTAGCACAAGGATACAATCAGGAAGAAGGTATAGATATTGATGAGACCTTCTGATGTGACCCTACCTAGGGCATACAATGAAGAGGATCTAATTGGGCTTGGAGGGCCCATGACTCGGTCCAAGAGCAAGAAGGCTCATCAATCTCTCAATCAACTCATCAAAGGAGTACTTGAAGATGCAAGGCCCAACACGGAGATCAAGCCCATCAATTGCTCCATATTCATAGAAATTCCCCAAGTTGGCCACGGCCAAGGAGGGCTTGATTAAGGCATGCTTTAGCTGATTTAATAAAGTGAGGGATTAACACCCTCACTAGTATTTAAGAACTTGATAGTTACCTATTTTACTTTGGAACTTTTATTACTTTGTATCTAAAATAAATATGGCCGAAATTACCTTATTAAATGGCCATTAGGAACTTGTAATCCAGGTTTGAATTCCTTTCCTTATGGGAGGACTTGAAGATGGCATGCAACCAGCAAGGAATTAAAGGAAATCTTTCCTTATGAAGAGCATGAAGGGGGGCGTGTAATTCCAAGGGAAATCAGCCTCAAATCAAAGAATATCACCTCCTTAATTGAGCAACATCATTATGGAAACAATTCAAAAGGTTACCAAAGAGAGAGTGCACGTGTGGCTCAAAAGAAGGAAACAAATTGAAAGTTTCCATACTTGTTCCAATTTTCAAATCAAATCAGATTAGGAACAAGTATGCCAATTAGGAAAGAATTTTCAAATGCAAACTCCTCCTTTAAAGAAGACTACACGTGAGACATTGAAGATGAATCAAGGAGGGTGAACCTTGTGCTAAAAAAGGCTGGATACATCATCACACAAGCTGCCATATATGGAAAGAGCAATCTGAGTGCATCAAGGGTTTTAATACCATTTCACACGTTTTCTTTGTTTGAATCAAGGCTTGAATGCCAAATTAATATGCTTTCAATTAGAATCAATAGGGCAACCGAATTCCCTATATGTAATGGCAAGCAAAATGAAATGAGACAATTCAGGTTTTGTTGGAAATATTCCATAGCTAGTGAGTGCATTCCTCCTAGTGTTCTTGGTTCAACCAAGCTTGTTTTCTTATCAAGATACTCATCTTGTGGCGAAAATTCCTTAAGGCTTATCAAGAATCACTTCTTGTGGCGCCTCCATCCCTCTTGTCTTCTCCATCTTCTTGTTCCCAAACTCACGGCCAAACACTCACCAAAACCACCCAAAATCCCCTCATTTCCCACGGCCAAACACCCATAAAACACTCTCACATAACCCTAATCCTCACGGCCAAAATTCCCCAAACATATCCCAAACACATTCCACAACATCACAAGTACACCAATCATCAACCAAACAACCACCAAATCCATCAAACACAATCAAAACCCCACGGCCCAAAACACAACCAAACAACATTCAAAACAAATACAATTCCAAAGATCCCAACAAATAATTACCATCAAGAATGATCCAAAACAAAAACGTAACCCCCCTATAGGATTACATCACTTTCCATCCTTAAGTATACTTTTTGCGCCCTGATTTTCGGATACAAGACCTCTTTGAAGTCGCCACTACGTTTTTTTGCTTGCAGTTTAAATGTAGAAAACTCAGTTTAAGCCCAATTTAATATAAAATGGTCTTTCAATCTGAGTTATGGGATTACGTTAATTTATTTTATCCAAATTTAACTATTGACACAAATTATTTTATTTTTATTTTTGTGTTTAACAAGAGTAAATCTTGCTCCTACCTATCCCTATATGTATTAGGAAATCAAGACTATGTAGTTCTGGTTTTAAAGATTTTTTAAGGTTGAATGATAAGTTTGTTTGATTTTTTATAATTAATTTTTTTTTTATAATCTTGCTCCGTACTACATCTCATCTAAAAGAGATAGAACCTGATGGACCATTTTAGGCGACCATGACAGTAGGCACCGATGTCCACACCTCAATTCGATTAAAAGAGACAAGTTTGTTTTTATCATTAAAATAAGTGGTTGACCCTTTTAATCGATCATGGAAGTAGACACTTGTGTCCACACCATAACTCGATTAAAAGGGGTATTTTTTATTCAATTACCCACTTACCCTTTTTTATCAACCAGGTCAGCAACACTCGTGTCTACACCATAACTCGATTAAAAGAGGATAAGTTTGCTTTTATGAATTTGTTTTTTACAATGTTATTATTTTCTAGTAATTATTTAGTTATCGCATATGTAGATATTATAATAACTATTGAATTAATAAAGTGTATATATTTCATATTGACAAAAAATAATATATTTATTTGATTGTATTATATTTTTATTAGAGAATATTGTTTAATATGAAAAATTGAGAAATGAATCAAATAGAAAAAATAAAAGCAAAAGAAAGTACCATGGAATAATACCTCTAGAGATTAGAATTTAGTGCAAGTTTCTGACAATGCTTGCAATCTTGTGGTCGTTCAATCTAGACATGTGCCACATGGCCTGTCTGGGAGCATTGGATTAGTCAATAATTAACTGAGGGTGCATCGAAGGAGAAGTGGAAGCCGCACAAGAACAAATTGGAAGAGGAGAGGGGTGATCGGCTGCAGCCTGCGGAGAGACACATCTACACTAGCGAACGTATCGCCAACCGATTGGTTCACTCTATTAGTCAAAATATTGATGAGAAAAGTAGTCCACATGGATGTCGTGGATTGACTGTAGGCGGAGGGTGCAAGAGCCAATGGTGGACCTAACTATAGGGGATAATTCCATAACAGGTACTTCCCCTAGGATTATGGCATAAATGTTTTACACAAGTTTTTTAGAATGATAACACTTTTTCTACTATTTGGCTTCGTTTTTCCAATGAGCCCAGACTACTATTTATAGTAGTAATTAGGTACGTGCTTTTGAAAAAACAAATCTCCATCAAGAAAAATTTTGATTATATGAGAGGTCATGCAAAAGTTTAATTAGACACAAATATATGGAAGACCGTGTAAAATGGACCTCATATTCCACTACACTTAGTTGAAGGTGAAACTAAAGAAAAGCCTAAGAGTTTATGGACTGATGTTGAAAAGAGAAAAGTGCAACACAATTTTAAAGCCAAAAACATCCTCACTTCAGCACTCTCTTATGATGAATTCTTTAGAGTTTCAAAATGTAAAAGTGCCAAAGAAATGTGGATATTTTACAAGTAACCCATGAAGGCACTAGTGAAGTTAAGCGTGCTAGATTGAATGTATTGACTTATGAAAATGAATTATTTCGTTTGTTTTCTAAGGAATCAATAAATGGCATGAAAAATGATTTACTCATATTGTCAATCATTTTGTTGCTTTAGATAACATGTTTGCAAATGGTGAGCTTACTACTATGGTTTTGAGATGTCTTGATAGGGCTTGGCTACCAAAGGTGGCGACTATTGTGGAATCTAAAGACTTAGATCAAATCTTAGTTGCAACCCTTTTCGGAAAGCTAAAAAAACATGAGATGGAACTTGGACGCTTAACACTTCACAAAGAATCTGACAAGAAAAATAAAGGAATTTCCTTGAAGGCGACAGCTTCAAATGCAAGAATTCAAGATGAGAAATCATATGGTGAAGATTCTGATTCTTCCGATATCAACGATGAAACTATGGCACTCCTTCTAAATAAGGTTGAAAATGAGAAGAAAGATTCAAGGGACATCAAGACAAAAAATCCTACATAGTATGGGATGTACCCGAAGAAGAAGCTACTTCAAGCACCTCGGACGATGAAGAATCGGCCAAACTATGCCCAATGACGCAAAATCATGATTCTTGTGAGAATTGTGAGCGATGCAACTCTAGTCAGGTAAGTAACTCCAATTTCAATTATGATTCCGATGATTCCCACATATATGACATACTAGGTGGTGTTGATGTAGAATTGCATGAAGAACTTGAAATGTTGGCAAAAATTAATACCTATAGGAAAAGGTTAGGTTTGGCGCATGAAAAGAAAATTCTTGAAATGCAGAAATTTATTGATGAACTTCAACTTGAAAATGAAACCTTAGATCTTATCTTTGCTAATTCTAAATGTGATTGTTCTTCAAAAATTACTATGACACCCTCTTGTGAAAAATGTCCATCTTTGGAAAAAGATAATGCATGCTTAAAAGAAATCATTGATAATTTCTCTAAGGGTAGTCATAAATAGGACAATTTACTCGCATCATAAAGGAATATTGGTAATAGTTCCAGGTTGAGATACATACATGCTAAAAAGAGATCATACAAGAAAAGGGATAAGATCCCAAGATTACTAACACTAAGGGGCCCAAGACTATTTGGGTACGTAAAACAAGCAAGTAAATAATGTCTTGTAAGGATGGACATCAACAATACATGGATAGTGGGTGTTCTAGGCACATGATGGATGATAAGTCCAAGTTTATTGAGCTTTCAACTAAGGAGAAAGGTCATGTCATATATGGAGATAACAATCAAGGCAAGATACATGGAGTTGGAAAGATGGGTAATGTTTCTCAAACAATCATTGAAAATATGCTCTATGTGGAAGGCTTGGAGCATAATCTTCTAAGCATTAGCCAATCATATCCATTTTAATCATTTGAGCAAGTTACTTCATATGGACTTGTGATAACATATATATGGTTGATTGGGATGATGTCACCTCCTTATTTTCAAAATGTTTAATTTCAAAAGAGGTTGATATTATTATTTGGCATAGGCGGGGGCTACTCATATCCATTTTAATCATTTGAGCAAGTTAGCTACAAAAGACTTGTGATTCTTGTCGAAAGTTTAAAATGGAAGAAACTTGTGATTCTTGCCGAAAGTGCAAACAAATCAAAGGTTCTTTCTCTTCTGAAAACATGGTATCCACAATAAGGCCAT
This sequence comes from Lupinus angustifolius, assembly GCF_001865875.1. Classification (NCBI taxonomy): domain Eukaryota; kingdom Viridiplantae; phylum Streptophyta; class Magnoliopsida; order Fabales; family Fabaceae; genus Lupinus; species Lupinus angustifolius. The sequence goes on from NW_017727963.1 coordinate 26,547, forward strand.
TAGAGTTACTTCATATGGACTTGTTTGGACCATCTCAAATAATGAGTTTTGACGGAAGTTATTATGTGTAAGTATTAGATGGCAACTAAGGGGGGGTGAATTAGTTGTTGGAAGAAATTGCCGATTTTTATGCTTAAGATATCAAAGTGTTTGCGTAGCGAATTATTGATGCAGATATCAACCAAGTAAAGCAATAATAGAATCACAAGAATAGAGTAGAAGAAGAGTACATAGTGAATTTTATACCGATTCGTCTTCTTGTCTACCAAAGGTTACATCTAGTACTCTTGCCACACAAGAGATTTTTCCACTAGATAATTTGAGTTGAAATTACAAATTCTCTTCCCAAGACCCTTGTACCTTACACCTTACACACTTACAACTATCTACCCTTGGAAACAACCTTTCCAAATGAAATCTTTTCCTCTTCTCAACACACCCTTGTGATGAAAAGTTTACAACAAGATGAAGAATATATCAATGGCAGGATTGCCTTTACAAGTTTCTGACAATGCTATAACATGCAATCCTTTTCCCACAATGTATATAATTAGTAAACAATGCTCATATATCATATAAAGTTTAGAACATAAGTACTTAAAGAAACTTAAGAAAATATGAAAGTTTGAGAACAAAGTTGCAAAATAGTGCAGAAAATTGTTTCACTAAGTTCATAGAATTTCATGTATGATTGTGTGAGAATTGTTATATTGAATTGAATGTCTCAATTCCTTTAAATAGACTTCCAATGAGCCAAGGTAATTTTCCATGAAGAGGAGATACGATTAGAATGAAACCCATTCAGTTTGGAGGAAAACTGTTCATTTGAATTTGAAAATCTGGTTTCCAACAACTATGGTTAATTGATTGTCATGATGTATAATCGATTGCCTAAAGTTTCTTACTAAAGTGGTAATCAATTAATACAAGTAATTAATCTGTTACTCAGTGTCAGTTATGTTTTGTAACTGTTTTCTTAGTCAGGTAACTTGTTACATAGTTCCAGTAACCTATTACCAACTCCCACACTGTTCAGGTAATCGGTTACCTAGATCTAGTAACCCGTTACTCAGGTCAAGTAACTCATTACTTAGCATTATTGACATTCTATCAATACTTATTCAATTCTTTTGAAAATAGTTTTAATTCTTTTGAGCATTGATACTAGTATATAATATGAGTGTAAGGATAGAAGTACCTATTGAAGACTTTAATCTATAATTTTTGTGACGCTTGAATCTTCGATGTCTTCACAGTCTTCCTTTTGTGAACTGGTGTCTTCATCCAAACCATGCCAAGGTCAAGAGCAAGATCTTCTTCACAATCTCCCTTTTTTTGATGATGACAAACCAACATCGTTCGAAAATTGAGATTTGAGTTGTTCTTCGATTCAACATATAAAGTATGATGTAACATTGATTTACATTATATACGCTCCCCATATCTTGTATGCTCCCCCTTTATTTTATTGTATGTGCCTGAAAAACATTTGACAGAAAATTAACATAACTCCAACTTTTCTCCCCCTTTTGACAACATCAAAAAGAAGAAAATGTAGTTTGTCCATCATAATATACAAATATATATAGCAAAAGGGTAACATGATATATATAGGTTGACTTATTGAAAAGCCAAGGTCAGAAATAACATTATGAATTTTTGAATGAATTTAAATGCTAAAAGATAATCAACATGTCATAACATAGGAAGAGGCAAACTCAATTTCGATATCTTCTAGAATATTTGGAGTTCCCACTATGTTTTTTGTGGTTAAAACATAGAAAACTCTTTGTTATGCCCAAATTGGATAAAATGGCCTTTTTTGTGGTCAAGACAAAAGCTCAAAATGAATTTCTAAAAGTAATCAAGTTAAAGCATGGCATGCTCTATGCTTAATTTTGTTACTTAGCCTTGAAGAAAGGTAGCTTACTTCGTCTTGAAGAAACCTATGTTAAGGTAGGCAAGGCAACTTGCAAAAATCAAATGCTTATCTTAAATTAAAGAAAACAGCCCAAAAATGCCAAGCAACCAACAAAAATCAAGTAACAAATCAAAGGAAAAAAGGTTGCTTCACCATGAAGAAATCAAGCACAAAGCTGTCCAGCCAAGCCAAGCACCAAGCACCAGGCCAGGTCAGCCAAGCACCAAGTAACAGGCCAGGTCAACTAGGCATCAAGTACTAGGCCAGGTTAGTCAGGCACGAAGCACCAGGCGAGGTCAGCCAGCACCAAGCACCACGCCAGGTCAGCTAAGCTGTTGAAACAAGCAGCTGAGCATGGAACCAGTCAGCTGAGCGGCTGAAACATGCAGCTGAGCGGGGAACCAGG
>NW_017727963.1:28973-29435 GCF_001865875.1 Lupinus angustifolius
CTGGATGCATCATAGCCAATCACCTTGCTGCTGGTTGTGAGATACAAACAAGTAGTGACTAGTTTTACTGTTGATTTTCTATTTTTGGCATAACTTTGGAATCTTTGATCAGAATTGGACATATTAAATATGCATTTGGGGTAGAAAAATGAGACGATTCTTTCTCCACTGTTTCCATAGAAGCCCACCTAAAAATCCAAAAGGAGTCTGTTTACTATTTCTTTTTTATTTTACAAGTTTATTTTTTCAATTGTTTTGATTTTGTTGCATTTAATTAAATTAGTTAGGCTTTGAGTTTTGTCCTGAAACTTTTTGTGTATGTTTCCTATGTTATTAAGATTTTATTGATGCAAAGTTTTGTTTGATTACTGAAATTTAACATGTATTTCCCTTACTGCCCTACAAGTTTCTTAATGCTGTATTTAGTGCATGAATATGGCAAATCCTGACTCTTTGCATCCA
>NW_017727964.1:0-499 GCF_001865875.1 Lupinus angustifolius
GGAGACTTGGATAAGGACCCTCAAGCTGAGAAAGTAACGAGACCCGTCCCTCCAGCCACCGAAGCAAGAAGTCCTTTGCACAAGCTTTGAGATCCTGTTGTGACATAGCTACCTCTCAACTACCTCAACCCTGTATCAAAGGGGATGCTATTGCAATCAAAATTCTCGTAGAAGATTACCAAGCAGGTTTGCTAAGATGCAAAAGCCATCTTCATGGCATAATTATTTTGTCTAAGGGAGACACACCACTTAAGTTTGTGGAGCTAAAGAGCAAACTAACATGAATGTGGAGCATGATTGGAAAATAGTCAATGATATCCCTTGGAGAGGATTTTACGAGTTCTCTTTCTCTTCTTTGGAAGACATGAGAAGTATCTGCTCGGTTGGCTCTTGGAACCTCAAGCCTGGTTTCCTTCGACTCTTCCTTTGGTCTCCAGATTTTAACCCAAACTTGTTGAAGCAATCTCACACTCAGTGCTGGATCAAGATCTATAACCTT
>NW_017727964.1:599-1482 GCF_001865875.1 Lupinus angustifolius
AAGAACAATCTGAAAAGGTGTATCATACCCGAAAGGGTGGTTATCTAAATAATCCCAAATGAAAATTTTGTTTTGGAATTGCAGAGGAATTGGTAACTTGAAAACTAAGTTAACCCTCAAAAATTTGTGTCTGTCTCATAATCCAGATTTAGTCTTCTTAGCTGAACCAATGATTATCCCAGACCTAATTAAAACCAATTTCTGGTGTGCTCTTAATCTCAAGCTTTTTGTTGTCAATAATAGGGAAAATCACATTCCTTCTCTTTGGGTCCTTTGTAGCCCTGGTTTGGATCCCTCTATATTAGCAATCTCAAATCAACATATCTCTATTTCTTTGCCTATGGAAAATAAGAATCTAAATGTTCGTGCAGTTTATGCTCACACAAATCATGTTAATAAAAGATCTCTGTGGCTGAATATTCAAGTCGATTTATTAGCTACACAGGGGCCATGGTGTTGCATTGAGTTTCTTTCCTTCATTAACAGTTCAACTCTAGTTAATATCTCAACTTCGGGGGATCAATTTACATGGACTAATAAAAGAAGAGGGAATGCTTTAATTGAAAAGAAGCTTGATACATCTTTATGTAATGAGGATTGATTGAACCTTTGGTCCTAAGTTTCTTGCTGCACTCTGCCAAGGATAGCCTTTGATCATCATCCCTTGTTGTTCAGCTCTGCTTCTACAACCACTCCTAGGATATCCTCTTTTAAATTTTAAAAAACGTGGCTGTAAAACTCAGACTGCAAACGGCTAATCAAAGAGCATTGACACACTGATGTTATAGGCTGTCCTATGTTCATTCTGATCGAAAAGCTTAAAAGGAGCTTAAGCATTGGAATTACAATGTCTTTGGCAATATTCATCAAATGGTTAAGATGG
>NW_017727964.1:1582-1818 GCF_001865875.1 Lupinus angustifolius
AATAAAATTCACCAGAGTGATAGTTACACTATGTTTTGCCTTTATATAGTATTAATATGTACAGGGACTTTGTGTTAGGTATTCGTGGCCTAAACACACCTAGAAGGGGGTTGAATAGGTGTAGCGGTTATCAATTACCATTTCTCACACGAAAACCTAGTTCTGGAAAACAATCCAATTAATCGATTAACCAGTGGGCTTAATCGATTAACACACAATAGAAACAGAATGATTAG
>NW_017727964.1:1918-2222 GCF_001865875.1 Lupinus angustifolius
CATGCAAAATATTAGCTTCAAAATCGCATTAAAACAATAAGAAATATAAAGGAGATTAAGAGAGAACAACTTGCACAAATGGATTTTTATCCTAGTTCGTTTGCGGTCCACTGCAAACTACATCCAGGCTTCCCTTTCTGATCTTGGAATATTTTCTTCTTCACTATATTGAATACTTAATATAATCACATACACCAATTCAATTTAAAAGACTTAAGATGCTTCTTTCTTGAATTCCTAGAACATCAAATCCTTGGATTGACTATCCATATCGCCTGAGAAAACCTTTCTCATGATCCAGCCC
>NW_017727964.1:2322-2676 GCF_001865875.1 Lupinus angustifolius
CTCCTCCTGCTAACAATTAATGACATGAACATTATGTAACTATTCAGAATCTACTCAATAAATGTTAGCTTACTTTAAAATGATAAATATACTTCTTAAATATCCAATAATATTATGCCAAAGACCCAAGAATCGAATCACACCACTAATGGTTATAACACCTCATTTTTTTTAAATGAAAGCTATGAAAATAGAATTTAATTGAAATCATAAATGTTTCAACACAATTTTCGTTTCAAAAGAATTCAATTTTTTACATAAATTATGAAGTTATCTGTTTCAATTCCAAAGAAGTCATGATGAGATCCTTTGCTTTTGGCATCTATTTCCATCATGAATGTTTAATATGAACAT
>NW_017727964.1:2776-6852 GCF_001865875.1 Lupinus angustifolius
CTTTATAAAAACTAGTTAAATATCAACTAAACAAATTTGGTTTATTGTGGTTTCAATTTTTTGGACTGATTTTCGATTTTTCTTGATTGGTGTTAATTTGTATACCCCCTAATACAAAATATCTGTTGAAAATGATTATAAATGACATATTCTTGTATGAAAACTTACTTAAGAATATTCAACTACTATGATGACAAACAATGATATTTTCTTCAAAAAAAATAAATATTGGATTTAGTATCCCTGTATGTTAAAGTAAATTTTATAATTATATAATATAAATTTAGAGTGTACTATTGATACATTCTTAGTATATAGATTTATATATAATCAGTACACCAACAATCATTTATTTTTATTACTGTTTGCAGAGTAATACAAACAAAAACACCCATATCTATATCAAAATGACAAGTTTAGTATCTGTTTGAGAGAAATTCACATAAAAAACAAAGAAATTAATAAGACAGTATTAACTAATAAGTAATAATATTTGTTCAATATCACAGAAATTAATAAGTTTAGTATCTGTTTGAGAGAACTAAAGTTATGTTCATTTTATGTATATATCAGTTCACTTTGGAACAGTCTAGTTCCTGAAATTGAAAATAAAACAGTAGTGATCAGCTTCATAAAAATTAGTTCAATATCACCCAAACAAATTTGGTTTATTGCGGTTTCAATGTTTTGGACTAATTTTCGATATTTCTTGATTGGTGTGGATTTGTATACCCCGGATACAAATTATTAGTTGAAAATGATTAGAAATGACATATTCTTGTATGAAAACTTACATGTAAATATTCAACTACAATTATGACAAATAATTATATTTTCTTCATAAAATAAATATTGCATTTAATATCCCCGTATGTTAAAGTCAATTTGATAATTATATAATTTAAATTTCGAGCGTATTATTTGTACACTATAAGTATAAAACATTATACATTATCAATACATCATCTATTATTTATTTGTATAACTTTTTGAAGAGTAATACAAATTGAGACACCCATATCTATATGAAAATGACATATTTAGTATATTTTCGAGTGAAATTCACATAAAAATTAATAAGAAAGTGTTAAGTAATAAGTAATAACATTTTTAACAAATAGATAATGTGAAGAATATACACTTTGAATTATCAGTTTCAAGATTAGATTCAGAACAAAGTTATCAACATTTTATTTAAATATCAGTTCACTTTGGAACGGTCAGGTTCCTGAATTTGAAAAAAAACTGTATTGATGAGAAACTGTATTAATGAGCTTTATAAAAACTAGTTCAATATCACCCATAAAAATTTGGTTTAATGCGGTTTCGATTTTTTGGATTAATTTTCAATTTTTCTAGATTGATGTGGATTTGAATTCCCCTAATATAAAATATTAGTTGAAAATTATTAGGTATCACTGGCCTAAACACACCTAGAAGGGGGGAGGGAGGGTTGAATAGGTATAGCGGTTATCAATTACCACTTCTCGCACCAAAACCCAATGCTGGAAAACAACCAAGTTAATCGATTAACCAGTGGTCTTAATTGATTAACGCACAATAAAAACCGATTGATCAGAGCAGCTAGTTGAAGTTATTTATCAACAGATAAGCAGAGATACAACATATATATTTATGCAATAATAACAAGGATATAGCAAAGTATAAGCATGGAAAATATCAGCTTCAAACTCGAATTAAAACAGTAAGAACTATAAAGAAGATTTTGAGAGAACAACTTGCACAAATGAATTTTTATCCTGGTTCATTTGCGTCCACTACAAACTACATCCAGGCCTCCCCTTTTGATCTTGGGAGATTTTCTTCCACTATATTGAACACTTAGTATAATTACATACACCAATTCAATTTACAAGACTCAAGATGCTTCTTTCTTGAATTCCTAGAACATCTAATCCTTGGATTGACTATCCCTTTGCTATCCCCCTTATGTATGCAATGATTAAAACACATAAGCTTTTATGACAACCTGCAAATAACATCAAACACAACAAGCAACCTTTCTCCCCCTTTTGACATTATCAAAAAGACACAAATATTCAATTCTAGTCAAAAGTCAGAAGAGTTATTAGGGTTATGACATACTGTAATTAGTCAATTAATTTTGGGTGATTAATTAATCAACGAGTTGTAAGAAAATTGAACAAATGCTCATTTATACATGATTTAATTGATTAATAGCAGAGCATAATCGACTAAATGGACAACAAACAACAACATAACTGATTTAATGGTATGAAAGGCTATGTCAATTCAAATTAAGCATGAAATGATTAAGTAGTGATATAATTGAACAATAAGCAACAAGCTTAATCACTCAATATGGATACATACACCAAACATGATCAAGATCCACTAAACATAAATCTATACTATTTGTGACATAATTAACCATTTAAACATGAGAAAGACAATTTGAAATCATTAAAGCATTGTTTCAATTGCAAAGCAGTAAGATGCAAATCAGCATAGTACTAACGCAAGTTCAGCAGAAGATAAGTGTTTAAGCTATTACAATCCAAAAATGCAAAGGCATAAAATAAAATATAAGTTCTCAAGAGGGAAACAAGGAACGACGTAATCCATAAACTAGGAAGGATAAACCTAAAGATATAAGGCCTCCTAACTAGGGATGAGATGGAGGGTTTTCGTCGTTAGGAATAATCGAGCTACCACCACCTTTGATGAAGGTGCTAAACTTGTTGAACTCTGCCCACAACCTCCTGTTTTGTGAATCAGCAGTTGTTTGAACAAAGTTCCTCAAGGATTGATAATGGTTATCAATGTAAGCATTCTAACACTCCTCAAAATTCTCCAAGTCCGTATGGTATGAGTCCTTCAGAGACACAAAGTGAAGATCCATCTTGTTGTTGAGACGTTGTTCCATAACATCCAATTAAGCTTGTCCAAAAACTGGTTCTCGTGATGCATGTCCAGAATACTCCCCTTGAGTAGTAGCATTTGGCTCTTGAGTATCATCTTGATCATCCTTAGAGAGGGGTCAAGGTTCACAGTGTTAAAATCCTCCTGATATTGCCATGTGTTGCCATACTTGTATATGCCATTCTTATGAATTAGACTCTGACCAATCAAATGATCCTTATCAGAACATTCTACAACTATAGTATCAGAAACATCAATATGTAAATAATCAATAATGCGCGAAATGAAAATACTATAGGGAAGTAGCTTTGATTGTGATGTAGAGACACTGTAGATGACCTTCAGAATCTCTTCAGGCCAGTTGATCATCACATTCTCCTTTACAGCAAACACGAACCTCAAATCATTCATGGTAGGTTGTGCATGATTTGTGTTCCTCTGAATCAGAATATAGGCAATCAAATAATGCAGGAGCCTATTCTCTACGGACAACGACCCAACTTTTGTTAATTAACCCTGGACATACAACTGAGGTCTCCTCCAACATGATTTATACATTTCAGCAGCATCAAAAGTGTTGTTGTTTGCCCAACCACAATCTCCTAAACTAACACCATTACACGATAAACCACCCACATTCATGAATATATCCTCATTTAACTCAAACAATTTTCCAATAATCATAGACCAATACTTTCCATCCTTGTATCTAAAATATGCATAATATTTCCTAATTAGAGCAGGGTAGATATTACCTTTCAATTCCAAGAAGGGGACAACCCCTTGTGCTTGCAAACCATGCGAAAAATCGAAGTTCTGTTTCACTAACTAGGTTAGATTCGCAAACCTTATGTATGTAGGTTTCCTTCCCTGAAACTTAAGCAACCGAGTTTCTTGCAGAATCAACGAATAATACGAGTCCCCACGGTCCTGCCTTGCCTATTGAATTGATGGCACAGATTTTGGAGCATGTGGTAGACGTTGAGTGGTTGTCTTTACCCTTTCTGCACGTCCTCTCTCCATTTAGCTGAAAACCGTACTGAGTTGAAAGTTTAATGGAGGGTTTCACGGAAAAACCTAATTTAGGGTTTGGAATTTTAGGGAAAACCAGATTTCTTGGAAATTAGTGATGGAGAAGAAGGTTTATGGAGTGGAAATGGGGTTGGAGTATT
>NW_017727964.1:6952-7538 GCF_001865875.1 Lupinus angustifolius
GATTTTCTTCTTCACTATATTGAACACTTAGTATAATCACATACACCAATTCAATTTACAAGACTCAAGATGCTTCTTTCTTGAATTCATACAACATCTAATCCTTGGATTGACTATCCCTATCGCTTGAGAAAACCTTTCTCGCGATCCAGCCCCAGTCAAGACCTCCTAGTCTTGGTGAAGAATCACTCTATCTCAATGGTGGTAAGACACCAAGAGACTAACCCAAAGTGCAAAACAAAATACAAAAAACAGAGTTGTACCAAGCACAAAAGTGCTCAAATTATAACTATGAAAAACTCAACTATTAACTCACTCTCAAGTAACACAAGCCATCATGCATATGCGAGTTAATACAAAACAGTAAACACAAAATATTTATCTAAAACTCTCGATCAAGAATGCATGAACATGTAAAAAAGAATAGATGAGGTTAAGCATATGAAAACAATATGCAATACACCATGAAAAACTTCAACAAAGCATGATAATCTCTCTTCCTCACACATGCATTTCTCTCTGCCAATTATAAAGTAAATCACGAAAATATGCTCTCTAATCAATTCTAAACAATAGTATGCAATGC
>NW_017727964.1:7638-9938 GCF_001865875.1 Lupinus angustifolius
AACCGTTACATTCAATTAAAAAGTTAAAATAGAAAACAATTATAACATAAAATAGACAAGTTAATCGATTAACGTTGTAACTTAATCAGAAAACAGTTGTAACATAACGTGATTAAACACAAAACAGTTGTCACAGAAAAACAGATATAACAGAAAACAGTTGAGTTAATCGATTAAGTCACCACGTTAATCGATTAACCAACATATTAAAAAATTGATTAAAAAGGAAAACTAACTCATATGTTATGTTTAACTCCTATATATGTTTTAGCAATTATATTATGCCTAATATGCACATATAACATGTAAGATTAATGCATGAAGATACAATAAACTAGATGATATGTCTCATGAATATGATATGACAATTATAATGGCTTATGAGACTTGCATCTAGGTTTACCTCACCTATACTCACTCACTAAGGCACACATCCCAGACTATTTAGAAATATGATTATGTTGATATTACCTAGTGTAGATATGACCAATGATTTCTAGGCATGTTGATTGTTGAGCCATCTTCAAGCTTTAATAAAACCTTGTCTTCATCAAAACATAGGCAAAACATTGATAGTGCAATCCTTGACACTTGAAACTTTAAAAAATGATTAGAAATGATATATTCTTGTGTGAAAACTTACATATAATATTCAACTACTATGATATCAAACAATTATATTTTCATCAAAAAAATAAATATTGCATTTCGTATCCCTCTATATTATAGCCAATTTGATAGTTATATAATTTAACTTTAGAGTGTATTATTTAAACACTGTTAGTATAAAGATTTATTCATAGTCAATATATAATCTATTTTATATTTGTATCACTCTTTGAAGACTAATACAAATAAAAACTTCCATATTTATATAAAAAATGACAAGTTTAGTATATTTTCGAGTGAAATTCACATAAAAAACGTAAAAATTAATAAGAAAGTGTTGACTAATAATTAATAACATTTTTAACAAATAGAAAATATGAAGAATGTACACTGAATTATCAATTACAAGATTATATTTAGAACTAAAGTTATCTTCATTTTGTGTATATAGTAGTTCACTTTGGAACAATGTGGTTCCTGAAATTGAAACAAAAATAGTATTGATGAGCTTTAAAAAAACTAGATCAATATCATCCAAACAAATTTGGTTTATTGCGTTATAAATTTTTTGGACTAATATTCATTTTTTCTAGATTTGTGTGGATTTGAATACCCCTAATACAAAACACTAGTTGTCTAGATTTGTGTGGATTTGAATACCCGTAATACAAAACACTAGTTGAAAATGATTAGAAATGACATATTCTTGTATGAAAACATACTTATAAATATTCAACTACTATGATGACAAACAATGGTATTTTCTTCAAAAAATAAATATTGCATTTAATAACCTTGTATGTTAAAGTCAATTTGATAATTATATAATTTATATTTAGAGTGTATTATTTATACAATGTCAATATAAAGATTTATACATAATTAGTACATCATCTATCATTAATTTGTATTACATTGTGAAGAGTAATACAAATTGAGACAACCATATCTATATCAAAATGACATGTTTAGTATATTTTCGAGTGAAATTTACATAAATAACATAAAAATTAATACGAAAGTGTTAACTAATAAGTAATAACATTTTTAACAATTAAAATATTAGTTCACTTTGGAACGGTTAGGTTCCTGAATTTGAAAAAAAAAACTAGATTGATCAGCTTTATAAAAACTAGTTCAATATCACCCAAAGAATTTTGGTTTATTGTAGATTCAATTTTTTTGGATTGATTTTCAATTTTTCTAGATTGGTGTGGATTTGATTACCTCTAAGACGAAATATTAGTTGAAAATGATTAGAAATGAGATATTCTTTTATGACAAACAATGATATTTTCATCAAAAAATAAATATTGTATTTAGTATCCCAATATGTTATAGTCAATTTGATAATTATATAATTTAAATTTAGAGTGTATTGTTTATACACAATCAGTATAACGATTTATACATAGTCAGTACATCAGCTACCATAAATTTGAATTACTTTTTGAACAGTAATACAAATTGAGACACCCGTGTCTATATCAAAATGACATGATTAGTATATTTTCGAGTCAAATTAGCGTAAAAAACATAAATTTTAATAAGAAATTGTTAACTAATATGTAATAGTATTTTCAACAAATAGAAAATACGAAAAATATACACCTTGGATTATTAGTTACAAGATTTGATTCAGAACTACAATTATCTTCATTTTATTTATATATCAGTTCACTTTGGAACAG
>NW_017727964.1:10038-10352 GCF_001865875.1 Lupinus angustifolius
AATGATATTTTCTTCAAAAAATAAATATTGCATTTAATATCCCTATAAGTTAAAGTCAATTTGATAATTATATATTTTAAATTTATAGTGTATTATTTATATACCATCAATATAAATATTTATACATATTCAATACAACATCTATCGTTTATTTGAATTACTTTTTGAAGAGTAATACTAATAAAAACACCCATATCTTTATCAAAATGACATGTTTAATATATTTTAAAGGAAAATTCTCATAAAAAACAAAAAAATTAATAAGAAAGTGTTAACTAATAAGTAATAACATTTTTAACAAATAGAAATTATGA
>NW_017727964.1:10452-12756 GCF_001865875.1 Lupinus angustifolius
TTAAGAACTTAGTTACCAACATTTTATTTAAATATCAGTTCACTTTGGAACAGTCTAGTTCCTGAAATTGGAAATAAAACTATATTGATTAGCTTTATAAAAACTATTTCAATGTCACCCACGAAAGTGTTAACTAATAAGTAATAGTATTGATTTATAGCTGTTTTAATTTTTGGGACTGATTTTAGTTTTTTCTGATTGATGTGGATTTGAATACCCCTAATAGAGAATATTAGTTGAAAATGATTAGAAATGACATATTCTTGAATGAAAATTATAAATATTCAACTACTATTATTAGAAAGAATGATATTTTCTTCAAAAAATAAATATTGCATTTAATATCCCTGTAAGTTAAAGTCAATTTGATAATTATATAATTTAAATTTAGAGTGTATTGTTTATACACAATCAGTATAAAGATTTATATATAGTCAGTACATCAGCTACCATAAATTTGAATTACTTTCTGAACAGTAATACAAATTGAGTCACCCATGTCTATATCAAAATGACATGATTAGTATATTTTCGAGTGAAATTAGCGTAAAAAACATAAATTTTAATAAGAAATTGTTAACTAATATGTAATAGTATTTTCAACAAATAGAAAATACGAAGAATATACACCTTGAATTATTAGTTACAAGATTTGATTCAGAACTACAATTATCTTCATTTTATTTATATATCAGTTCACTTTGGAATAGTATGGTTCCTGATCTTGAAAAAAGAAACTGTATTGATCAGTTGGAAATAAAACTATATTGATTAGCTTTATAAAAACTATTTCAATGTCACCCAAACAAATTTGTTTTATTACGGTTTCAATTTTTTGGACTGATTTTTCGATTTTTCTATATTGGTGTGGATTTGAATACCCCTAATACTGAATATTGGTTGAAATTGATAAGAAATGAGATATTCTGTGTGAAAACTTACTTATAAATATTCAACTACTATGATGACAAAAAATGACATTTTCTTCAAAAAAAAATATTTCATTCAATATCCCTATATGTTAAAGTCAATTTGATAATTATATAATTTAAATTTATAGTGTATTATTTATACAGTATCAGTATACAGATTTATACATAGTCAGTAAACCATATGTCATTTATTTGTTTTACTTTTAAAGAGTAATATAAATAAAAACACCCATATCTATATCAAAATGACAAGTTTATTATATTTTCGAGTCAAATCCACATAGAAAAAAATAATTTTAGAAATTAATCGATAATGAATTAGACTAAACCGTCGTTGAGTGTTACTCTTGTGTTGTGAATTCCTATTTTTTGGTTCATGTTTGTAATTTTCTGTGACAGAATGTTTTTGGACTGCTATCGGGTCCAAATTCGCCCGAATTCAGCCAAAAAACGTGTTTTTGAGTTAGGTAGCTCATAATCGAATTCCGATTATACCATTGGCTTCGAAATATTATTTTGAGACAGGATAGACATCAAGTTTGTCCGCAACGAATTTCTAAATATTTTTCACTCCGAATTCGACATTCCAAAATTCTAACTGTAATTAGAAGATTTTAATATCCAGTCGAGTATAAGCCGACAATATTGGGGCATGGTCTCATCGTGAATGTTTTGTCGAAAAAGTCACCTCATGTTCCCAAGTGAAACTTCCTGGGCAAACAAGCAAAAATATATTCATTTTTTACACTAAACCCCTCAAACTCTTCACTTACCCATTGCGCCGTTAGTCTTGGAAACCCTTGGTTTCTCTCCATAAATCAGATTCAATTCTCCCCATCTCTTTTTTATTCTACTTAAAAAAGTCACAAAACCTCTTGAAACCCTTGGCTTGCTTCTCAAAAAACTGAACCATGGCACTTTAAAAAGAGTCCACCCCTTTGAGAAACCCTTGGCTCTACATTGCATTGCATTTCTTCATCCCTTGGATTTTCTCAAGAATACTAAGGTAAACCTTCATGCATGTTCTTCATCTTTTAGAAAATCTATCCGTTCATCGTGTACGATATTTGAGTATGATGTTTATGCGTATGATGTTCTTCATCTTTTACAAACATTTTCAACCGTCAAAATTTTCTAAAAAACCTTCCTATCTCTTGTTATACGCAAGAACGCAAAAAAAAAATGAGTTGTTGCAAATTTATAAATCGTTGTTTTGAAACCTTGAACCATTGTTGTTCATGGGGCTGTTTTAGTGTTTAAATATATGCATGTTATTTATGTTGATGAAATATGATGATTTTGAAATCAAAGAACATTTTAAATCGAAATGTCATTTTGATCATGAGATCAATCCTTGTAAAAAGAGTCAGTA
>NW_017727964.1:12856-14535 GCF_001865875.1 Lupinus angustifolius
GTGTTGAAATGATCATGAACACAATAGGAATCGTGAACGAGACTTTCGAGGATAAATGATGGTTGAAGAATATGAATCTTGGACCGGATGGATGAAAGTTTCGGATGTTCTTGGAATGAATTAAAATGATGTCTTTAGCTTAGAGTTAGTAGGAAAATAATTTAACTTGCGAAATGTTGGTTGGTTTTTGTGTTTAGTTTTGAGGCGTTCGAAGTCGGACAACTGATCCATTCATTTGAAGGATATCAACCGCTTTACAACCCAAGCTGAGAGAGAATACATCAAGACATAGTGGTGTCTGAATATGACACCCAGATCTCCCAACTACCTCAAAAGTTGGAAGTTATTTATGTTTTTGTTAGAAACTCATACTTAACCAAATAATTTCATGTCTGAATTAAGTACGGATGTTTCCTTAGGCTGTATGCCCCTAGGGTAGTATACAATATTAAGTCTTGTGGTTGTTATCCATGAAAGAACACTACTCAAGAAACTAAAACGTGTAGGGATAAAAAATAGTGGTAGTATTCGATCTGGTGGCTTGAGATGTTGAGAGAGTGGTCCTAGCCACTCGTCCAGCCATGCTTGGGCAACCCAACCATGCCTAGGCGAGCCAGGCATGCCTTGCCACTGGACCAGCCACGCTTGGGCGACCCAGCCTCGCCTGGACGACCCAATCACGCCTAGGCGAGGGCCAGGCAGCATGCGTGGCCTGTTTTGGGCGGTTTTGGCGTCTGAGTGGCAGTACCTCTCTCGAGCGAGACCCATAGGGTGATTTTGACC
The DNA here is from genome assembly GCF_001865875.1 of Lupinus angustifolius. NCBI lineage: Eukaryota > Viridiplantae > Streptophyta > Magnoliopsida > Fabales > Fabaceae > Lupinus > Lupinus angustifolius. Next base: position 13,640 of record NW_017727964.1, read on the forward strand.
AGTTTTTTGTGGATTTTGCGCTTGAGCGACAGTCCCCTCGTTTGAGCGAGAGCCATGTAGAGAATTAAGTCTGTTGGGATGAGTTTGTCGCTTGAGCAACAGTCTTTCGCTTGAGCGAGAGACGGACAATATTTTTTACTATTTTTGATTGATTGCTTAGGCAATAGCCCTAGCTTGGGTGTGAAGTGTATTTACACTTGAGGAAGACAGTGGCTCAGAGGATTGAGTCAGGTTCCCAAATTGACAAACATATACTGTTACTTTTGTTCTTGCGCCTTATGCGGGCAAGGATTCCGACGAGGATGTTGTGAGCAAGGCTGCTACACCTAAAAAGGATTATATGATACCACGCAGTGAGGTCGTCTGACCGTAAGAGACTTGGCCGTGTGGTCGTCTAGGGTAAGTCAACGGTAGTTCATAGTGGTAGGGATGTTATTCCTATATTACGTGATAACATAAGATCGAGTCCTACAAGAAGCATTCCTTTGGGAGATGTCTTAGGATGGGCCGATAGATATAAAAGAATAATCAAAATATTTAATATGCTAACTTCGGTTAGTATGCATACTCATTATGAACAACGAAGTAGTGGAGAGGAAATTTACAGGAGACGAACAAGCCCCGCGATGTTGAGAGGGACGGTTATGGCGGTGATTCGTCAACAAAGTCTTAAGGGAGAGTCTATGTGAGACGCGTCTCTTGTATTCATGGATGTGGTATTCTGTTGGATTGGATAGTTGTCATAGCCCAAACTAGATGATCTCTGACAACCCCTTTTTGCAATCAAGATCAATGAGAGGAATGCCCATAAAATGTTTTATACGACACCATCCTGAAATGGAAAGTTCTTCGGAACCGATTGATCATATGTCCTTGCAAGGAATTTATTTTTTTGG
>NW_017727964.1:14635-16074 GCF_001865875.1 Lupinus angustifolius
CGAGGATTCGGAGCTACTGATTCTCGATGTCCTAGGAGGCGATATGGATTAGTGATGGACATAGATATACCTACATAGGCCCTTGTGCCTTTGAGATAGAGATGGTTTACGATGACTCTACGATGTGCTTCCCTTCAAAACATGCGATCTTGGAGGCTTCTCTCACCTTACTTGCTCGGATATTTGCACCTATTGCACCATCCATTCAGTATGTGATCTCTCACGGACCTTCTGATGTTGGACCATCTATTAGGAGACAAAGTAGAGACGATGTGCTCGATTCTCCATCGGGGACGAGAGCTGCTATATGGATGCTGCCCGATCTTCAGGCAGATGTGGGAGTGGGAAGAAAGTCATGGGGTTCGTCCAACAACTCGAAAGAGGAGCTGGAAGTCGAAGAGGAAGACTGTGTGGAGTTGATCTGTTTAGAGGACTCCATTGAGGAGGTGGACCTTTCTTCCGATTCTGAGACAGAGGAGGATTCCAGTGAGTGTCCTAGTACACCCACTAACCCCGAACGTAGTCACTAGTAGTCATTTCCATTTCTAGTTGCCCTTGAGGCGGGTATCTGTGTAGAGTATTTTGGTTGTTATGAATAAACCAGACTATTGTATTTATATTTTTAGTTTGGACCAAGATGTATTCCGCTTTGCTTTTGTATAAACGTTTTCTGTCAATTTAAATAAAGGATCATTCCACGAACTATTGTTGTCTTTTCCGCATTTTAGGTTACTTAACGTGATGTCCCGGAAAGGAGTCAAATGTAAATGAAGGTGTTTTACATTGCAAATAAAGTTTACCCATTTTTAGGCAATATTATTGGTGTAATTTTCGGGGCATTACATATGGTGAAGAAACTCCTTGATAAGATAACTTTAGCATTCTTTATGCAAACTGCTACATTTATGTATTAATATTCGAATTAATTAAAGAAGAAAGTGAATAGAAAAATAAATTGTTAATATGCTCCCACAAAAAACAAATGGTTAAAATATTTAGATGAATTAAATTTCATAGGCTCCTCAAGTTTAGAACAGACTTTAAGGTTAAGAGAATCCTTAAAGATTATCCACCAACAAGATATTGAAGTAGATACTAGGTTTTAACTCTCATTTTTGTGGGATTTGAGGTGATTACTTAACAAATATGTAGGATTCATTAGGAAATTCTAGTAATGGATTGTGAGAGAGGAGAAAAAATAATCTAGACCTTAAAATTTGCAATCTCATATTTTCTTGGATGTCACTACTAGTTAATATAATATGTAAACAATAACATATAAAATATGAAAATAAGATATTTGTAATGATAATGTAACAATTTATTACAATTTTCATTACATTATCTACCACTCATTTTCAATTAACATTGACTCTAAAATAAAACTAATACAAATGAGTGGAAATTATATACTGAGTGTATATAAATTTTATATTGAT
>NW_017727964.1:16174-19359 GCF_001865875.1 Lupinus angustifolius
TTATTTTGGAGAATTAAAATATATATATTGTATTATTTTTATTGTGGATACTATATATTATAACTTTTTGTTTTAATATGATGTCCAACTTAAAGTGAGAGGTACTTAATATGTTGGCGGTGGTTACATATGATTATATAGTTTTTCGTAGAAATTAAAAAATTCAAGGGAAAAATAGGGAAATGAAATTCACCAGAGTGATAGTTACACTATGTTTTGCCTTTATATAGTATTAATATGTACATGGACTTTGTGTTAGGTATCCGTGGCCTAAACACACCTAGAAGGGGGTTGAATAGGTGTAGCGGTTATCAATTACCGTTTCTCACACGAAAACCTAGTTTTGGAAAACAATCCACTTAATCGATTAACCAGTGGGCTTAATCGATTAACACACAATAGAAACAGAATGATTAGAGCAGCTAGTTCCACAGTTATTTATCCACAGATAAACATAGATACAACATATATCTTTATGTAATATTAACAAGGATATAGCAAGGTATAAGCATGCAAAATATTAGCTTCAAAATCGCATTAAAACAATAAGAAATATAAAGGAGATTAAGAGAGAACAACTTGCACAAATGGATTTTTATCCTAGTTCGTTTGCGGTCCACTGCAAACTACATCCAGGCTTCCCTTTCTGATCTTGGGATATTTTCTTCTTCACTATATTGAATACTTAATATAATCACATACACCAATTCAATTTAAAATACTTAAGATGCTTCTTTCTTGAATTCCTAGAACATCTAATCCTTGGATTGACTATCCATATCACCTGAGAAAACCTTTCTCATGATCCAGCCCCAGCTAAGATCCCCATTCTCAATTCAAGACCTCCTAGTCTTGGTGAAGAATCACTCTATCTCAATGGTGGTAAGAATCACTCTGATCATTCTGCTTCTGTTGTGTGTTAATCGATTAAGCTTACTCGTTAATCGATTAACTAGGATGTTTCCAGAACTGGGTTTTGGTGCTAGAAGCGGTGATTGATAACCGCTACACCTATTCAACCCACTTCTAGGTGTGCCTAGGCCACTGATACCTAAGAAGTGGTATCAGAGCTAGTACGACGTGCTAGCTCAACCGTATCCGTGTGATGCTAAGGGAATTAAAATGGGTTCCAGCAACCCCTTTGGCGGTGATTACGCATCCATTAACCGCCCTCCCGTATTCAGTGGCGAGGGATATGTCTACTAGAAAGTCTGAATGAAGATTTTTATAGAGGCCATTGATTCGGACATTTGGGAATCCATGATCAGTGGACCATTCGTCCCACTTCACTTAGTGGATGACGAACCGAAAGAAAAGCCTAAAAGCTTATGGACCGATGAGGAGCTCAAGAGGGTTCAGTATAACCTTCACACCAAAAATATAATTGCCTTGGCCCTACAATATGACGAATTCTTTCGGGTATCTCAATGTCAAAGTGCCAAGGAAATATGGGACACTTTACAAGTGACTCACGAGGGCACTAGTGAGGTCAAGCGCGCCAGGCTGAATGTGATGACACATGAATACAAATTATTTCGTATGTTACCGAATGAATCAATTGGTGATAGGCAAAAGAAATTCACTCATATTATTAATCATCTTATTGCTCTGGATAAAATGTGTACTAGAGGAGAACTCACTAAAAAGTTTCGTGTTGTCTTGATAGGAGATGGCAACCTAAAGTGATGGTTATCATCGAGTCCAAGGATTTAGATTCCATGCCTTTGTCAACATTGTTCGGAAAGCTTCAAGAGCATGAGATGGAGCTTGGACGTCTGACCATGCATGAAGAGTCTAACCGTAAAAAGAAGGGAATATCTCTTAAAGCTGCAACATCACAACCCACTGAAGAGATAGACAAAGACGACTCTAACTCTGACATTGATGAATAAACGCTAAACCTTCTCGTACGAAAGTTTGGGAAATTTTTAAAGAAGAAAGGAGGTTTCAAGTGATTTCAAAAGAAAGAGGCACAAGAATCAATAAGGAAAGGCAAGAATAAGGGGCGCTTCACTTGCCATGAATGTGGTAAGCCGGGTCACAAGAAATTCCAGTGTCCCACTTAAAGAAAGTTGATTCAGAAAAGAGCACTCCTCGGGACTTTAAATCTAAGAAGGCTTACATTGTTTGGGATGTACCAGAGGAAGAAATAACATCAAGCACCTCAGATGAAGAGGAGACCGCCAAGCTGTGCCTAATGACCATAACAGATGAGGCTTGCGGATCAGGTAGTACAAAGGATGCTAAAAATGACGTATATTTTGACACATCATCCTCTTTTGACGATTCTCCCTCATATGATGTTTTATATGATGCTTATGTCGAGATGCATGAAGAACTAAATAAATTAGCAAAACATAGTGCTGATAAAAAAAGGATAATTTTGCTAAATGATCAGAAAATAATACAACTACTTAGATGAGCTGAAATTGGGAAATGAAACTTTAGATCTAATTTTTTCTTAGAATTCATGTGACTGCTCTAATAATAAATTATGTGAAACAACTATCTGTGAGTCTTGCGAGGACTTGAAAAATGAGAATTTTAAACTAAATGAAAAACTCGCGAAACTTACAAATAGTCAACACCAATTACATACCTTGCTAAGTAAAACGAGAAACGTTGGTGACCATATTGGATTAGGGTATGTTCCCCCATCCCATAGAAATAGACCATATAGGAAACTTATAACTCGTCCAAATAAAAAGTCTAATAATAAAAATAGAGTTCCTACATGTTTCTATTGTGGCACACATTGTAACACCTCAGTTCTGACATACGACCTCCCAGGCCCATGAATATACTGAGCATGTCACCCCCAAGCTTAAATGCTCCCGGCAGTATTTTATTCCTCTGCCAAAGGAGCCTTCGTGACTCGATCCCGTGATGAATCTTCTCCAAAAGAGAAGAGAATGGTGTTTTCTGATGACATTTTAGGTGCACTAGAAGAAGCTTATTTAAAGGACATGAACCAAATCCAACAAGAAGATGTTGAGCAAACAGTAGAAGATGAACATCAGGACATGCCTATTGCATGGAAAACCAAAAAGGACCATCCACTTGATAAGGTGTTAGGTGACATAGCTATGGGGGTGGTAACCCGTAGTTCTTTACATAATTTCTGTAATTTCGTTGCATTTGTTTCGCAAATAGAGCCAAAGACCATCGATGAAGCCATCGAGGAT
>NW_017727964.1:19459-20221 GCF_001865875.1 Lupinus angustifolius
AAATAAGACATCATTTTTTTGCGTGATCATGTTCAAACAACAACACTTTTGATGCTGCTGAAATGTATAAATCATGTTGGAGGAGACCTCAGTTGTATGTCCAGGGTTAATTAACAAAAGTTGGGTCGTTGTGCGTAGAGAATAGGCTCCTGCATTACTTGATTGCCTATATTCTTATTCAGAGGAACACAAATCATGCACTACCTACCATGAATAATTTGAGGTTCGTGTTTGCTGTAAAGGAGAATGTGATGATCAACTGGCCTGAAGAGATTCTGAAGGTCATCTATAGTGTCTCTACATCACAATCAAAGCTACTTTCCTATAGTATTTTCATTTTGCGCATTATTGACTATTTACATATTGATGTTTCTGATACTATAGTTGTAAAATGTTCTGATAAGGATCATTTGATTAGTCAGAGTCTGATTCATAAGATGGGCATATACAAGTATGGCAACACATGGCAATATCAGGAGGATTTTAACACTGTGAACCTTGACCCCTCTCGTGAGGATGATCAAGATGATACTCAAGAGCCAAATGCTACTACCCAGGGGGAGTATTCTGGACATGCGTCACAAGAACTAGTTTTTGGACAAGCTTAATTGGATGTTATGGAACAGCGTCTCAACAACAGGATGGATCTTCACTTTGTGTCTCTGAAGGACTCATACCATACGGACTTGGAGAATTTTGAGGAGTGTTAGAATGCTTACATTGATAACCATTATCAATCCTTGAGGAACTTTGTTCAAACAA
>NW_017727964.1:20321-21045 GCF_001865875.1 Lupinus angustifolius
ATGTTTAATCGATTAACGTGGTGACTTAATCGATTAACTCAACAGTTTTCCGTTATATCTATTTTTTGTTACAAGTGTTTTCTATTTAACCACGTTATGATGGTTAATCAATTAACATGGTAACTTAATCGATTAACGTGTCTATTTTATGTTATAATTGTTTTCTGTTTTAACTGTTTAACTGAATGTAACGGTTTGAAGGGTCAAATCTATTTTGTATCAGTTTAGGCAAATTGTAGAAACACATAGCATTGTATACTATTGTTTAGAATTGATTAGAGATCGTGTTTTCATGATTTACTTTGTAATACGCAGAGAGAAATGCATGTGTGAGGAGGAGAGATTAACATGCTTTGTTGAAGTTGTTCATGGTGTTGCATGTTGTTTTCATATGCTTAATCTCACCCATTCTTTCTTACATGTTCATGCATTCTTGATAGAGATTTTTAGAGAAATATTTTATGTATACTGTATTGTATTAACTCACATATGCATGATGGCTTGTGTTACTAGAGAGTGAGTTAATAGTTGAGTTTTCATAGTTATAATTTGAGCATTTTTGTGCTTAGTACAACTCTATTTTTTGTATTTTGTTTTGGACTTGGGGTCAGTCTCTTGGTGTCTTACCACCATTGAGATAGAGTGATTCTTCACCAAGACTAGGAGATCTTGAAGTGAGAACGTGGATCTTGGCTGGGGCTGGATCGCAAGAAAGGTTTTCTCA
>NW_017727964.1:21145-21531 GCF_001865875.1 Lupinus angustifolius
TAGTGGAAGAAAATCTCCCAAGATCAGAAGGAGAGGCCTGGATGTAGTTTGCAGTGGACCGCAAATGAACCAGGATAAAAATTCATTTGTGCAAGTTGTTCTCTCTTAATCTCTTTTATAATTCTTACTGTTTTAATTCGAGTTTGAAGCTGATATTTTGCATGCTTATACCGTGCTATATCCTTGTTAGTATTGCATAAACATATATGTTGTATCTCTACTTATCTGTTGATAAATAACTTCAACTAGCTGCTCTGATCAATCGGTATTTATTGTGTGTTAATCGATTAAGCCCAGTGGTTAATCGATTAACTTGGCTATTTTCCAGCATTGGGTTTTGGTGGTAGAAGCGGTAATTGATAACCGCTATACCTATTCAACCGACC
>NW_017727964.1:21631-21941 GCF_001865875.1 Lupinus angustifolius
TGAAAATTAATCCAAAAAATTGAAACCGCAATAAACCAAATTTTTATGGGTGATATTGAACTAGTTTTTATAAAGCTCATTAATACAGTTTTTTTTTCAAATTCAGGAACTTGACCATTCCAAAGTGAACTATATTTAAATAAAATGTTGATAACTCTATTCTGAATCTAATCTTGTAACTGATAATTCAAAGAGCATATTCTTCATATTATCTTTTTGTGAAAAATGTTATTACTTATAAGTTAACACTTTGTTATTAATTTTAATGTGAATTTCTCTCGAACATATAATAAACATGTCATTTTGATAT
>NW_017727964.1:22041-24197 GCF_001865875.1 Lupinus angustifolius
ATCAATACTGTTTTATTTCCAATTTCATGAACTAGATTGTTCCAAAATGAACTAATATATACATAAAATGATCATAACTTTAGTTCTGAATCTATTCTTGTAACTTATAATTCAAAGTGTATATTCCTCATATTTTCTACTTGTTAAAAATATTATTACTTATTAGTTAATACTTTCTTATTAATTTTTATGTTTTTTTATGTGAATTTCTCTCCAACATATACTAAACTTGTCATTTTTGATATAGATATGGGTGATTTTATTTGTATTTCTCTTCAAAGAGTAATAAAAATAAGTGATTGTTGGTGTACTGACTATGTATAAATCTTTATACTAACCATTTATAAATAATACACACTAAATTAAATTATATAATTATAAAATTTACTTTAACATACACGGATACTAAATGCAATATTTATTTTTTTGAAGAAAATATCATTGTTTGTCGTCATAATAGTTGAATATTCTTAAGTAAGTTTTCATACAAGAATATTCATTTCTAATCATTTTCAACAAATATTTTCGTAATAGGGGGTATACAAATTCTCACCAACCAAGAAAAATCGAAAATCAATCCAAAAAATTGAAACCACGATACACCAAATTTGTTTAGGTGATATTGAACTAGTTTCTAAGAAGCTGGTCAATATTATTCTATTTCCTATTTCAGGAACTAGACTGTTCCAAAGTGAACTGATATATACATAAAATGAAGATAACGTTAGTTTTGAATCTAATCTTGTAACTTATAATTCCAATTGTATATTCTTCATATTTTCTATTTGTTAAAAATATTATTACTTATTAGTTAATACTTTCTTATTAATTTTTATGTTTTTTTATGTGAATACTAAAATTGAAACTACGATAAACCAAATTACTTGTCATTTTCAAAGAGTAATAAAAATAAATGATTGTTGGTGTACCAACTATGTATAAATCTTTATAATAACAATGTATAAATAATACACTCTAAATTTAAATTATATAATTATCAAATTGACTTTAACATACAGGGATACTACATTCAATATTTATTTTTTGAAGAAAATATTATTGTTTGGCATCAGTTTTTTTATGCAAAGGTGTAAAAACACTTGGATGTATTAATAGAAAGTCACATACAATAAGACAAATTTAGACATTTCTAAATCTATAGTTGGGCATACCCAACCGATTCCTATTACAATCATTAAGAAGGAATGTAGGAATTGAATTCCATATAGTGTCTATTGTAGAATCTATACTAAAAGAAGATAACTTATCGACACAAGAATTACTCGCTCGATAAATATGCGAGATTTTGATGTCCATTGAATTCCATTTCTAAAGCGTATTTTTTCAATTGTACCACTCATTTAGTAGCTTCTAAGGAGGTATTGATTTGCCACTAAAAATGTCAAGAAGCAGCATGGAGTCACATTCAAGCCAAAGCTTAAACCACCCTTTCTTGAATGCTAAGTTAATGGCATTGATGGTTGAGTGAAATTCAGCATAGAGAGCATTTTGGATGCCTAAGCAATTGGCAAAACCAACAAAAAACAAACCATTTTTATCCCTGAAACTTCCTCCACCACCCGAATGACCAAGAGAAACATGAGCAGCCCCATTAGTGTTTATTTTAATCCAGCCAAGAGGCGGAGGAGACCAGATGACTTCAGTAATCCTAGGAGCTTTGCTAAGATTTATATTGATTGAGAATCTCTTAAGGATGATGAGATCATTCAAGGAAGGAGTTGCAGAGGCAGAAGAAGAGTTTCCAGACAAGGTGGTTTCTCTTGTAATTTTTGCTATGGCTGTAGATATAGGAACTTTGACACCCTCGAATCTATCTTGGTTTCTACAAAACCAAATTGTATTGAGAGTATGAATTACACAAGCAGTTAGAGCCACCTTGACCTGGGAGTTCCTATTGCTAGAGCAGCTCAAAAGTAGATGAGGAATTGAAGAAGAGATGATATTAATTAGGAAGGTGCTTCTGATCCAATGCCAAAGAGCAATTGCAAAACGATATCTAAGGAAAAGGTGATTAGCATCCTCCCAGCTAGCATAGCACAAGTTGCAGATAGAGGCCATTGCACAACCTCTTTTCATTAGATTGTCATTTGTTGGCATCTTTTTGTGCATTAGTCTCCAAGTAATGAAAGCCCTTG
>NW_017727964.1:24297-26937 GCF_001865875.1 Lupinus angustifolius
AGAGCTCCCAGTTATCTCTAATTCCAGACCAAATTGATGATTTGAAGTACTTGGATGAAGGAATAAAATTGCAACCAAACCTGTTTCTGTAGAATTCAGCCCACTCATGATTTGTAGTTCTCATATCCCAAGCGAGCTTTGTCAAGGATGCCTTGTTCATGAGCCTGACTGATTAAATACCAAGCCCCCCAGCTTTAGTCGGAGCGCAGACTTTAGCCCAAGCCACAGTTACCAACTTTTTCTTGTCTATGTCTCCAGACCAAACAAAATTCCTTATACCTTTGTCAATTAGATTCAGAAGTTGGGAAGGCCATTTGTAGATATGGAAAGTATATACAAGCATGCTCTGAATAATGGACTTCACTAACTCCACCCTGCCCATAATGGAGAGACAAGCACCCTTCCAAGTGGTCAATTTTTTTAGAATTCTATCTGCAATAGGTTGAAGGTGGACTCTTCTTGGTTTACCTATAAAGAGAGGCACACCAAGATAGTTAAAAGGCAAACAACCAGGTGAAAAACCCAAGTAGGATGCTATATCAGCATTCTTTCGAGGAGAAGCCTTAGCAGTGTAAAATTTGCACTTGTATAAGTTAATTTGCTGGCTAGAAGCTTGAGAGTAATCAAAATTAAATTCTTAAGGCAGAGAAACTCCTTCTTAACACCTTTTCAGAAAATAAGAATATCATCTGCATAAAGAACATGGCTTGAAGTTTTGAGGTTACAATGCCCAGAAATGGTGCTTATTTTGTTTTTCATGTCAAGCTTTGTGATTCCTCTGCTAAGGACAGCCTCATCAATGCAAAAAAGAAGGGGGGGACAGGGGGTCACCCTGCCTAACACATCTGCTACACTTAAAAAAAGCCAACATTGGAACCATTGACATTTATGGAGAGCCTAGAAGAGTGAAGAATCACTTTGATACAATTGCAGAATTGATTGTTAAAGCCAAAAGCCATAAGAGTATCAATCAGAAAATTCCAGTCTAAAGTATCAAAGGCTTTCTTTATATCTAGCTTGATTGCAATATTACCCCCAAAAGTCTTATAGTCAAGAAGATTGATTGCCTCTGAAGCAAGACAAATACAGTCTTGGATTTTCCTATCATGGATGAAACCTCTTTGTTGAGTTGAGATGATTTTAGGGGCAATACTAGCCAACCTGTCAGCTAACACCTTGGTTATTATCTTGAATTGAAAGTTGGCCATAGCAATAGGTCTAAAGTCTTTAATTTTATCAGCTCCTTTTGTTTTTGGAATCAAAACCACATAATTAGCATTAATGTTGGAAAGCAACCAACCTTGAGAAAAGAAATGCTTGACTGAGTTGCACACATCAAGATGCACTATATCCCAGCAGTGTTGGTAAAAACAGCCTCCAAATCCATCAGGACCAGGGAGCTATCACCACTCATAGAAAAAACTACTTGCTTAATCTCCTCACTTGAAGGCAGCTTAGTTAGAAAAAGATTATCAGCATCAGAAACTAACTCAGGGATGACTGATTGAATTAGAGCATTTGTAGATGTTAAATTGGGGGAATCAAAAAGGTTGGTTTAGAATTGGTGAACATGGTCAGCTATATCATTTTGCTAAGAGAGAATGGAATCACCAACCCTTAACTTAGACAGATTCTTTGTTTTTTGTCTGATTGAAGTAATCTTGTGAAAATAGGCAGTTTTTCTATCTCCATCAATATGCCAGTTGATCCTAGCCTTATCTTTCCAAAAAACCTCTTCCATATAAGGGCTTTTAGAAGCTCATTTTGAGCAAGGGCCTCCTGATCCAGCAGAGCCTCATCAGTACCAAATTCATTAATGCTACTTTGAATTGTGTCCATATTTGCTTTAGCCATCTTAACCATTTGATGAATATTGCCAAAGACATTGTAATTCCAATGCTTAAGCTCCTTTTAAGCTTTTGGATCAGAATGAACATAGGACAACCTATAACATCAGTGTGCCAATGCTCTTTGATTAGCCGTTTGCAGTCTGAGTTTTGCAGCCACATTTTTTAAAATTTAAAAGAGGATATCCTAGGAGTGGTTGTAGAAGCAGAGCTGAACAACAACGGATGATGATCAGAGGCTATCCTAGGCAGAGTGCAGCAAGAAACTTGGGACCAAAGGTTCAACCAATCCTCATTACATAAAGATGTATCAAGCTTCTTTTCAATTAAAGCATTCCCTCTTNCCAGAGTTGAACTGTTAATGAAGGAAAGAAACTCATTTATTGAAGCTCTAGAAGGAGAGTTGCACTTCTACACTCATCAGTACCCAAAGTGGCATTAAAATCACCAATGCAACACCATGGCCCCTGTGTAGCTAAAAATCGACTTGAATATCCAGCCACATAGATCTTCTATTAACATAAATTGTGTGAGCATAAACCGCACAAACATTTAGATTCTTATTTTCCTTAGACAAAGAAATAGAGATATGTTGATTTGAGATTGCTAATATAGAGGGATCCAAACCAGGGCTACAAAGGCCCCAAAGAGAAGTAATGTGATTTTCCCTATTATTGACAACAAAAAGCTTGAGATTAAGAGCACACCAGAAATTGGTTTTAATCATGTCTGGGATAATCATTGGTTCAGCTAAGAAGACTAAATCCGGATTATGGGACAGACACAAATTTTT
>NW_017727964.1:27037-27523 GCF_001865875.1 Lupinus angustifolius
GAAGTTACCAATTCCTCTACAATTCCAAAGCAAAATTTTCATTTGGGATTGTTTAGATAACCACCCTTTCGGGTATGATACACCTTTTCAGATTGTTCTTTCTTTCTCAATTTCCTCTTTTGAGATTTACTAAGGACTATGGTGAATTCCTCCTCAACTTCTTCAGTGGCTTCATCATCAGCCCATAATCTACCAACAATGTGGATGTCACTGGCTGCAACTTGGTTCAGGTCTGCCGTTTCTTGCACAATTATGTTCTCATTGGAAGATTCATCCTCCTCCTCCTCATGAATGGAACTTTCCACTCTTGGGGCCAATAGTTCCACCTCCAAGTGAGTTTCCAGGTTCCCCCTTGGCTCTTGTGAGATGGTTAACTTTTCCATATTTTGCACAATATGCTCATCCCCTTTATCAATTTCCAGATTGATAACCAAGTTATTAATCTCCTTTTCCTTCACAGGTTTTTCCACCAGTTTTGGATTTTTC
>NW_017727964.1:27623-28451 GCF_001865875.1 Lupinus angustifolius
TGTTTGTATTACTCTGCAAACAGTAATAAAAATAAATGATTATTGGTGTACTGACTATATATAAATCTATATACTAAGAATATATAAATAGTGCACTTTAAATTTAAATGATATAATTATAAAATTTACTTTAACATACAGGGATACTAAATGCAATATTTATTTTTTTTGAAGAAAATATCATTGTTTGTCATCATAGTAGTTGAATATTCTTAAGTAAGTTTTCATACAAGAATATGTCCTTTATAATCATTTTCAACAAATATTTTGTATTAGGGGGTATAAAAAATTAACACCAATCAAGAAAAATCGAAAATCAGTCCAAAAAATTGAAACCACAATAAACCAAATTTGTTTAGATGATATTTAACTAGTTTTTATAAAGCTCATCAATATAGTTTTTTTTTTCAAATTCAGGAACCTGACCGTTCCAAAGTGAACTGATATATAAATAAATTAGAGATAATTGTAGTTTTGAATCTATTTTTGTAACTAATAAATCAAAGAGTATATTTTTCATATTTTCTAATTGTTAAAATTTTTATTACTTATTATTTAACACTTTCTTGTTAAATTTTATGTTTTTTTATGTGAATTTCAGTCGAAAATATACTAAACTTGTCATTTTCATATAGATATGCGTGTCTCAATTTGTATTATTCTTCAATAAGTGATACAAATAAATGACAGATAATATACTGATAATGTGTAAATCTTTATACTCATAGTGTATAAATAATACACTCAAAATTTATATTATATAATTATCAAATTGACTTTAACATACAGGAACTAGCTTTTATAAAGCTCATCAATACAGTTTTTTTT
>NW_017727965.1:0-220 GCF_001865875.1 Lupinus angustifolius
GAGGATGAGGATGAGGATCAGGATCAAGATCAGGATCAGGATCAGGATCAGGATCTGGATAGGATGAGGATCAGTATAACATAAGGTTGAGTATGAGGATGAGGATGAGGATAGGATAGGATGAGGTTGAGGATAAGGATAGGATGAAGATGAGGATGATAATAGGTTGAGGATGAGGATGACGAAAGGATGACGATGAGGAAGAGGATAGGATGAGGAT
>NW_017727965.1:320-10501 GCF_001865875.1 Lupinus angustifolius
TGTTGCAATATTTTTCTTTCTTTCTCTCTCTCTTTATTGCTTTAATCGATTACTTTGTATAGTTGTTTTAATTGCGATATTCTGTTTCTATACTATACTGTTGTAACTTTGGTATATTTGTTAGCTCTGTATATTCGTTTCAATCTCAGTTGATTGTCGTGCAAGAAACCGAATCTGTGTGTGTAATTTGAGCTGTTTTGATTGATTAAAGTGATTACGTTAATCGATTATTTCTATTCTGTTAATCGATTAATCTGGGGTTATTTCAGCATTAATTGTTGTTTTCGAAAAGCTGATAATATGACTGCTACACCTATTCAATCCCCCTTCTAGGTGTATTTTAGCCACTGATACCTAACACTTACTTCTATTTCATTGAGTGTTGTGATTTAAATCATTAAACAGAGTTTTATTCGTGTGAGTTATCTGGCCAAGAAATTATACCTCTTAGATACATTGGGGAAGGACCGAGAGGTGAACCCAACTACCTGACAATTCAGTTATTCAAACTAGAATCCTAATTCATGAGTGGTATTAGTATTCTTGGGAGTTTTTGGAATTCAGCTTGGGTTGCTACGAAGCGATTGGATAGAAAGATCCCAGTAAAAGATTTGATTGATAACTGTACCACGAGAGTAGGTACGACTTCAATTGAGTACACATGTTAGATATCGAGATAGGATGACACATATCAAAGAGCAATTCACCATCACAACTTAAAGTTCATGAAAAGGAGCAAAACAAGGATTTGCGAGTGTAAAGGCGATAACCTTTATCATGTGAACTCTTTCTAAATTAGATTTTAATCACTTTTTACTATTTTCATAATTATTCTTGTCAATTGTTTAATTGTTCTAAATTCACTTTTAATTCCTATTTGAGTTAAGGATAAATTAATTGTTATAATTAAAGGAGTTTTGTAGTCCTCGTGGAATCAATATTTTATTAGTTGACGACATAATTGTGCACTTGTGATTTGCCCTATGAAGTTATCTTTACACAATTAATTGATTAAAGAAATTATAGAATGATAACAACACAAATTATAACAGGAAACTCAATGTTTGTATATAGGCACACTTCTAATTACAGCAAGACTAAGCCGCTTCTTTCTTGGCACCTGTGAGCTTCACAACCTTGGTTTGACCTATTTAAGTCACCTACTTAGATCTCATATCCTTTCTCGATTCAGCCCTAACCTGGGCATCGCTCAAACTAAGACCTCCTAGTCTTTGTGAAGATTTTCAAGATCTCTATTGAGGTGATACTACTCACAAAGAGATCAACTTCCTTGTTCGTCACTATTTTTAATGAGTTTTCTTGAGTACTTAATACTCAGATACAACGGTTAAACTCAGCCCAAAACTCTAAGAAGAAAAACCTAAAAGAATCTAACCTACATGAGAATTCATGCAAAGGGTTTGCGTAAAAAGGTTTACACACTTTTCCAGAAAACGATTTTGCTTACTTCACTCTTAAAGAAATCAAGAAGCCATGCAAGAATGCAATGCATTGAAAAACCTAGAGATATATGCAATGATATGAA
The DNA here is from genome assembly GCF_001865875.1 of Lupinus angustifolius. Lineage (NCBI taxonomy): Eukaryota > Viridiplantae > Streptophyta > Magnoliopsida > Fabales > Fabaceae > Lupinus > Lupinus angustifolius. The sequence continues at coordinate 1,867 of NW_017727965.1, forward strand.
TATCTAAGCCCTATTCAAAATGCTATCATTCTCTAAGCTCTCTTAATGCAATTTCTCACTCTTATGCAATGTATGAAAATGAATGTTCAAGTTATGCGACATGGGCTAGAATTACAGCCTTAATCGGAAAACACATTGATGTTGTCATTAATCGATTATACCATGTCTTAATCGATTAACGAGCTATTAAAAATTGATTTTATGTTATCTCTTAATAAACTAACCAATGACTTAATCGATTAACACACCATAAGTTTCAGATTGGTTAGCTTCTGTAATCCCGATAATCTACTAACACTATACATAATCAATTAAATGATTTCTCACATGTATTTAATCGATTATATACAACACATAATCGATTATGTTGTATAAACTTTAGTTTCTTGATGAATGGTAAACTACCTATAAGACATGTGATCATGCAATACATGTTTTTCAAATATGTTATACCTTTAATGCAAAAACCATGTATGTAGATGCATGAGCTTACTTGTCATATAATTTCTAGATGTTATGTCTCAATTTTAGTCTTGATCATTTTAAGTTCTTGTGAGACTCTCACCCAGGTTTACCTAACCAAGACTCGACATAAGGCAATCATCTTAAGACTTCTAGTATAGTAAAATTACAAAGCCGTAAGTCTATAAATATCACCCTTGAGTCTTCGACTTGTTGCTTGTTGAAAGATCTTCAACCTTTCTTGTACGTCCATTGTCTTCATCAAAACCAAGGTCAACCAAATCTTGTCTTCATCAAAATCAAAGTTGCGCTGCTCCCCCTCAACCATGCAACGAGGTAAAAAATTGAAGCGATTGTAGGTAGCATACTCACGAAAGCAGAACAACCTGTAAAATACTTCAAACAACAAAGCAACACCTTTCTCCCCCTTTTGACATTATCAAAAATCATAGGCATTAATATGATAATAGTTGGTCAAAAGTAAGAAGAGATATAAAAGTTTGTAAAAATAAATTGTTCTTAATCGATTAAGTATGGGCTGTAATTGATTAATCAGTTTAAGAATCTTGAACAAGTGCAGTGATTTCTCTACCGCTTTTCATTTTTCGTCTTTATCTAAGTAACAGGAGGATGTCATCAGTGTAGACGCTTGTTTGCACTTTTCCATCTCAAACTTGCGAAGTAGCTCTTTGTAATATTTTGACTGGTGGACAAATATTTCGCTTTTCATTTGCTTAATTTGTAATCCGAGGACGAAATTAAGCTCCCCCATCATTGACATTTCAAGTTCTCACTACATAAAATCATAAAACTCCTTGCACAAGAGGTCGTTACTAGCTCGAAAGATAATAGTGTCAACATATATTTGCACTACCAAAACATGATTATCTAATTTTTGGATAAGGAGCATTGTGTCAACCTTGCCCCTTACGAACCCTTTTTCTAAAAGAAAGGTACTCAATCTATCATACCAAGCTCGAGGAGCTTGTTTCAGACATTGCAACAAACAACATGTTGATGACTCATGGTCACCATCATAGACTTAGGATTATTTTTATATTCTAGAAGTCCTAAGATGATTGCCTAGTTTGAGTCTAGGTTAGGCAAACCTTGGGTGGAAGTCTCACAAGAGGTTAAAATGAGTCCATATAAAATGAGGCATAACATATATGATAGGAAGAATCATACATAAGCAATAAGCATACATGGTTTTTGTGCATAAAAGTATTATATTTCAAAATCATCTATTGCATGTTCATACATCATATAGAAAGTTTATGATACATCAAAGAAACATATTTTCAATTATATTAATCGATTATAATGGTTAATAATCGATTAGATCATGAGGGAATTCGTTAATCGATTAAGAATATGTGTAAGTGATTAAAGGGAGTTATAGTGGCTAACTACCTAGGATTTCTGGTTCGTTAATCAATTAAAGAAGTTGTTAATTGATTAAGACATAACAGAAAAGATTGTATTTTCATAATGCGTTAATCGATTAAGTGGAAAGATAATCGATTAATGACAGGTAAAAATAGTTTTGTATAAAAGCTGTATTTTTACCCATGTGCATAATATTCATAAGGAAAATGAAAAACAAGAACATGAGTTTAGAAATTTCATATCATCTTGCTTATTCTCTGAGTGGAAGCATAGAGTGAATTATTTCGTAGTTTCTTTGAGATCATTGAGAGAAAAGAGAGAAAAATCTTTTCAAAAGAGTGCATCATTTTCATACATTTTTTTATAAACCATTGCATCTCATCAAATTTAGTTTAGGCTTCTTGTGACAGTTTTGTAGAGGGTTTAGAGCTGAGTTTCAGATTTACATTGGCGCATTAAGTGTGTATCATAACTCGACAAAAGCTTTTGAAAATAAATTATCGCTAGCGTGTGTTGTGCTCAAATATTATGGATGAAGCAACAACTATTAGACTTCGGTCTAAAGCTTGTGAAAATACCGATAAAGTATAATAACACAAGTGCCATTGACATATCTAAAAATCCCATCATGCATGCTAGAAATAAGCATAATGAAATAAGACACCACTTTTTAAGAGATCATTTACAAAAAAGGTGATTGCATTCTTGAATTTCTTGAAACCTCAAAGTAATTAGCCGATATTTTTAACAAGCCCTTTCCACGGGATAAATTCTTTGTATTATGCAGAGAACTTGACATACTTGATGAAACATATTTCAACTAATTTGTATTAGGGTAATATATGCCTTGTCTTGATCTTTTAATATATGCTAATGTGTGATAATTGATATGAATGCATGATTCTTATGCTTAACTGAATTCATGATTTTTTATGCTTTTTTTAGCATTTCATGTACCTTTTAGGTTAGAGTATTGAGTATATCATTTTAGCATCCCCTTGAAATATAAAAAATACTCTAAAATCTGTCTTAGTTTTGCTATTATTCGATTCTTCTCTATTTTAATAGAATAATTTGAGTTCTAGTAACCTGAAAATGAATATTTATCATATATTGTTCGTGGCTTAATCGATTAACGTTATGCATAAAATAGATTCCAGTGCTATTCTAGGTCATTTCCACTAAATCCCTAAAAAACCCATAGCTTCCCCCTTCTGGATTTCTCCTCAAATCAAGACATTTTGACATCAACAATAGTTAATTCATATCCTATTACATCACATTCATCTATCTAGTGTCTCCAATCTAACCAAAATCCAAAACCCTACCTTTCCCGTTTTAGAAAACCTAATACCTAAATTCGGAAAATCGATTATACATTCTATTACGTGAAAATTATGAGTGAATCACAACCGAGAAGGGTAAAAACCACTACTAAGTTTCCAAGAGGTGTGGACATCAATTCCTCTTCTAATCAAGGTGGAAGAAAAGACCATGGTGACCCTTACTACTTCCCATCCTTCAGGAAGCTAGATTATCTAAACTCCAAGGAAGGAAATAGACCTACATTCACTATGTAGATATAGCTTGGATGGTAGAACAAGGTTTTGAGTTCCCTCATGGATTATAAACACATGGAGCAAATAAGTTTATGGAGCTCAAAGGTAAAATCTATCCATCCCTCAATGATTATGGAAAAGTTGATTATTTTGGATGAGGAACTATTTTTGGATGTTGGAGGACTATCTAGCAATGGATCTATGTTAGGTGATTATGACAATGAGTTATAGAACTCAGTTGATGCTATTGATTGTTGTGATTTGTGCTTATCATTCATAATATGTGATAAAACTAGTAATCAAATTAGGGTCATAATGGTTGATAATCACTTTGATTGCGTTGCAAGAAATCAGATTTTCTAGAATAACAAGATTCATTATTATCGATTAAGACTGTTAATAATCGATTAAGGCTGTTAATAATCGATTAAATAGTGCTGAGAATAATTGATTAACAAAACTCATAATCGATTAATAAAAGTGAGTTTCAGTTTGATGCATTTATCAGAAAAGCGGGGGACAAGTGATCCACTATACCTATTCACCTCCCTCTAGGTGTGTTTTACCTTGCTGGACCCAAAAACCATCATTAGACTCAGATAATTTTCATTCCCGCACCTTTAGTCTCGATTCAGAAAATTCCTTGATTTTCGTTGCATTGTCATTATTTTGTAGAAACATGTTCTTTATAAGAGTTAACATTGTACTGTCATACCAAAGATATGTTGCATTGATTGTTGCATGTACAATATTTGAATGACATCCTCTTGGAACCACTAGCAAGATTTGTCTGAAATCAACTCTAAAAGTACAACGTTATCCATGAATATATTTGAGTCATTGGTTATGTACCCATAATGTCTCGAAGTTTCTCGAAGCAAAACTTATGTGTCATCGAATGTCCATTCCATATAATTAACTTTGTCTGTTTCAATAGATCTTCAATTTCATACCTTTGATGAATATTACAAATAGAGTTGTCAAGAGTAAGTACATGTATCTTGAATTTAAAGTGTATTATTCTACTCCATGATAATAATGACGAAGCTATACCACTAGAAGCCACAATTAATACAACATGTTTTCAAATCTCGATGCATATGTTAGAGTTCATTACGTATGGGTCTTTCCAATTCCTCCTTTAACTCGACTGTATCAATCAAGTTCTTCATATATTAGTATGTTACGTAATTGACTTGTGATATATCTATTTGGATATTACATTGAAAGATAGTCTTTTCAATTTCTCCAGTTTTCTTAAAGTTGTTTTCCAATCTCTAATAAAGTTAGATTTTGTAGTTGTTCAACAGTGAGCACCAACCCTATGAATGGTAAAAAAAATGTATATGATATAACATATTTGTATTGAAGAAATTTATTATAACATAAAACATATAATATGTTTATATTCATGAATTGTAATGTAATTATTATATACCTTGATTATTGAAGACATTTCTTTGATCGTAAAGAATTTCATCAGATTACCATTGCCCTATTTGTTTCCAAACTTGGTTTGGTTTATTCATAGAGGTTGGTAAGAGCATAGTACAAATAATTTCCTCAAGTAGAATCTAGAACTCCAATCATTCACTTCTCTCAAAGCTTCTATGTATTCCCAATCATCCTGAAGTAAGCCCATTGCAAAACATGCATCCTTGAATATTGGATATTGAAATAGTTCTAATGTCTTCATAACTTTTTGTCCCTTAACCACTATCAATATCATCCTAAGATAATATAGTTCACCAATGCATAGAGAAACCGAAATTAGCCTACCAATCTACAACATGATTTTTGTAGCTTCCAAAACCTGTTTCTCTTGACATTAATAAATTTTGACACATATTCAGCATAACCTAAATTTCAGGATAATAGGCATAGTGCATTTCACAAAACTCAAAGAGTCTTTGTTACTTAAATAAAGTAGGGAAAATGAAATCATCATTCTCAAAAGAGATTAACATACCATATAAGAGTAAAAATGGGTCTTTGTAGAAAATGCTCCTTGAAGACTTTGCGTTGTTCTGCGTTAGAAAGAAGTCGCACCAAATCTAATGTGTTCATCTCATCAGAGGTTGGTTGCCTTCCCGAGTTACATCGGTACCTTGTTTACTGGTTCTGGAGGAAGAAGCCATGAAATTGAGTTTTTGAAACAATCTATGTTTTGGAGTTTTGGTTATTTGGGGTTTTTTGATTTAGGCCACCAAACATGAAAAATGATGATTGGAAAGTGTTTAAAATTGAAAAAGTGATATGAATCGACTCAAAAATCATTCAAAACGATTGAGAATGGTGGTTTTTCGAAGTTGGGGGGGGGGGCGTTACCACGATTGAAAGGGTGAAATGGAGACGATGAAGATTGAAAAAAATTAAGATTTTGCCTCAAATAACACATTGTGTAATCAATTACCATGAGAGAGCAATCAATTACTCAAACTCACTATCCAGACTAATAAGCGATTAATTGAAGGTGTGATCGATTGCACTAAACAAGTTTTGAATATTTAGGCTATCTGATGCCTTATAATCGATTACCCCATTATAATTATGGATTACACACACCCAAAATATTAAAAATTAAATTATTGAAATCATATAAAATTTCAAGTAGATATGAGATACATAATGAAGAATATAAGTTAAAAATATATAAACATGTTTAGGACAAATATGCTTCATTGAAAATGCCTAATTCTCGCCTAATTTTATAAAAAGGTTCTTTAGCTAAAGGTTTAGTAAAGATATTCACTAATTGGTTATGTGTATCAACAAATTCCAAAAGTACATCTTTCTTTGAACATGGTCCTTAAGGAAGTGATACCTTATATCAATATGTTTGGTTCAGGAATGCATAATCAAATTCTTTGTGAGGTTTATAGCACTAGTATTAACACATCTTAAGGGAATGTATCCTAAGTATAATCCATAATCTCACAATTCTTGCTTGGGCCACAATACTTGGGCGCAACAACTTCCTGCTGCTATATATTCTACCTCATCAATACTTAGAGCAAAAAATGCTTGTTTTTTACAAGAGCATAAGACTAGAGCATTTCCGAGAATGTGACAAGTACCATATGTAATTTTCCTCTCAGTGTTGCATCCAACAAAGTCTGAATTCGAATATCCCACCAAGTCACATAGACTTCCTTTCAGATACCATAACCCTACAACAGGTGTGCTTTTAAGATATTTTAATCTCGTTTTCACGGTAGTAAGATGTGACTTTTTGGTCTTTGATTGCTAATGTGCACAAAGATAAACGCTAAACATGATATCAGGTCTACTTGCAATAAGATAAGGAAGGTAACCGGTGATACCTTGATATTTAGATATATCAATATATTTTCCAGACTCATCAGCATCTATGTATGTTCTAGAACCCATAGGAGTAGTAATAGATTTGCAGTTATCCATTTCAAAGCGTTTCAGTAGATCCCATCAATATTTAGATTGATTAACAAAAATGTCATCCTTGAGTTGTTTGATTTGTAGTCCAAGAAAGTAGTTCAACTTTTCGATCACTAAACTCACTACAAAAAAAGATCATTAGTAGAACCGAAAATGATATCATCAACATAGATTTGAACAAGTAGAGTAGGATGATCTATTTTCTTAATGAACAATGTGGTGTCGACCTTTCCTTTAGTAATGTCTTTATTAAGTAAAAAACTTGTTAGGCGATCATACCAAGGCCTTAGTTTAAAAAAAATAATAACAATGATACTTATACCAAGTATTTGTCGTTTGGTGCTCTCTACATAGGTAACAAGGCCTTTGTTATTTGAATATTAATTTTTGGAATCTCCATGTGCTATGTGCTTTGAACAACTGTTGTAATGATAACACATTTTTGCTTATGGCTTTCAAGCACTGATGAAAAACACATTAAAATGATTTTCTAGATACCCAATGTGATTTGAGTCCTGCCAGGTTAGCACCTTTCTCAACCCAAACATATTGGCCAATTGGAATACCAAGTTTTTCTAATATGACAAGTATTAGGTGTGTGACCTACTTTATTACAGTAAGAACAAGTAGGTAGATGCTTATGTGCCCAAGATTTTATTTTAAAAATAGGATTAGTATACACACTCTTTTTATAAACATTGTAGTGCTTCCCACAATTGTTTTTCCCAAGACATTCTTATTTTTAGCGATATGACTATTTGCATAGTCAAGACCTCTACGGTCTGTTGAATGTCTTTGGACTTTTATAATATTGTCTAAATTGTGACTTCTTTGAGTTTATTAAGTTCAAGACTTAATGTTGAAACTTTAGATTCAAGAGCAACACAGTTTGAACATGTTGAATAAGATTTATTCTTTTGATAATCTACATCGTTCTTTAAAATGTTGTTATGACTTTCTACAATAGTGATATCATTTTTCTGTTTAGGGTTTAGGGTTTAGGGCATATTCTAGGAAGTCCAACATATTCTTCAAGTAATTCATTAAAAGCATTTTGTAACTCATGATATGAAAATGTAATGTTTGGTTCAGAGTTATGAACCTTATATTCATTGTTTGATTTGTGTGAAGCCATGTAGGAAATATGCACTTGATCCTTAATTTCGAATTCTACATTTGAACAACGTCATTGTCTTCTGATATGACATTGGTTTTTGTGTTTTTCTGCGCTTCTTGTCCTTTTTTCTTTTGAAAGTATGTTGCTTTTGTAAGGCTAGACAAATGCCTTTAACATGATTTGGTTTTCTACATACAGAACATGTGGAGTCTTGCTTTGATATTGATGCTTCACTATTTGTTATGGATCTTTTTACTTCTTCGACTCCTTGTATCATTTCTAGAGTGTCCCATATTTCTTTAGAAGATTTTCAACTTGACACTCTGAAGAATTCTTTTTCTCCTAGAGCCGACATAAGAATGTTTTTGGCTTTAAGGTCGTATTGGACTCTATTTTTCTCTTCAATTGTCCATGAATATGGTGGTTTTTGTTGTTTAACCTCATTAACAACCATGCCCGGTATGAATGGAACTTCTTCTATTGAGTCCGACATATGTAAGTCTAGGGATTCTATGAAGATTCTCATTTTGATTTTCCAGAATGCATAACGATTTCCAATAAAAATGGGAGGTCTATCAATATTTAAACCCTCTCCTAGAAAAGACAAAGATGCCACCTAAAAGTGTACGATATTTGGGAGTAAATTACCCAAAATACGCTTTGGTGCCAATAGTAAGTATTAGATGTCAACTAA
>NW_017727965.1:10601-28294 GCF_001865875.1 Lupinus angustifolius
ATTGATGGGAGAAATGATCAATTTTTTTGCTAAGTATAAGAGTGTAGTTGCAGAAAAATATTGTTGCAGAAATTAACAAAGATAAAATCAAAATGAAAGCACAAGAAAGGGTAGCAGAAGAGTACAAGGAGAACTTTATAATATTTGACCTTCTTGTCCACCGAAGATTACATCTAGTGCTCTTGCCACACAAGACATTTTCTCACTAGATAGTTTGAGTTGAAATTACAATTTCTCTCCCCGAGACCCTTGTATCTTACACATTCACAAATATCTACCCTTGGAAAAAAACCTTTCCAAGATAACTCTTTCCCCTTCTCACCACACCCTTGTGATGACAAGTATTACAACAAGATGAAGAATGAAATCAATGGCATGATTGCCTTTACAAGTAATTGACAATTGTTATTACTTGCAATCCTTTTCTTTCAATATTCTTAGTAAAAAAAATGTTCTAATATATTTGAAAAACTTTAGAACTTAGCACTTGAAGCAACTCCAGAAAAATCTGAAAGTTTAGAATCAAAGTTGCAAGAGAGTGCAGAAAATTATTTAAATAAGTTGTGAAAATTTCGTGTATCAATTTTTCTATTGATTTGGATGTTTTAGTGCCTTTAAATAGACTTCCAATCATCCATGGTACCCTCCCATGAAGATAGGACACGATTGGAATGAAACTCATTCACTTTGGACGAAAACTGTTCATTCAGATTTTTAAATCTGGTTTCCACCAACTATGTGTAATCGATTACCACGATAGTGTAATCGATTACCAAAACATGCTGTCCAAAGTGGTATTTGATTAATTCAATCAATTAATCGGTTACTCAATGTCAATTATGCTTTGTAACTATTTTCTTAGTCAGGTAACCTATTACCAATGTGATACAGTTCAGGTAACCCATTACCCAGATCTAGTAACCTGTTACTCAGGTCAAGTAACTTGTTACTTAGCATTTTGATATTGTTTCAAGACTTATCCAATTCTTTTAAAACTAGTTTTGAATTACTTGAGCATTGCTACTAAATATAAATTGAGCGTAATGATAGAAGTACCTATTGAAGACTTAATAGGTAATTTCCTTGAAGCTTGAAACTTCTATGTCTTCATAGTCTACTTCTTCTTTATTCTTTTTGTGATCTTGGTGTCTTCATCAAAACCATGCTAATGTCAGGAGCCAGACTGTCTTCACTCAAACACATACATCATCCTCCAAATTACCTTCCACCATAAAATCAACCAGAATACAACTTCCAACAAATTACCTTCATGACTTCCACTAAAATCTTCTTAATACCACTACCAACCCTTACCAAGAAACCAATATAGTCCATCCTCTCTCATCTGTCCTATCATATTCTTCAATTTCTCCAACTCACTTGAATATTGTTCTCTCTATCTCAACCAATCCTAAACCCAACTACTACCACCATGCAATTAAATGCTCACATTCGATAACTACCATTGAAAATGAGCTTAAGGCTGTAGAACTCATAAACACTTGGAGTATAGTTGACTTACCAAGTGACAAAGTTCCAATTGCATCCTAATGGGTTTATAGGATCAAATACAAGTCAGATGACAACATTGAAAGGTATAAGGCAAGGTTAGTAGCGAAAGGCTACAATCAAATTGAAGGGGTTGATTTTTTTGACACTTTTGCTCCTATAGTCAAGCTTACTACTGTCATAATGATCTTGGCCATAGATGCTTCTAAAAATTGGTTATTGCATAAACTAGATTTCAATAACGCATTTCTGCATGGTGACTTAACTAAAGAAGTTTAAATGTATATTCCTCAAGGGTGGTCTACTCTAAGCCTAATCAAGTATGCGAGCTCCATAAGTCTCTTTATGGTTTGAAGCAAGCTAGCAGACAATGGTATATCAAGCTTTCAAGCACACTTTTTCACATAGGTTATAAACAATCTCCTCATGATCACTCACTCTTGACCTCAGCAACATCCAACAGTTTCACTGCCTTGCTTGTGTATGTAGATGATTTAATTTTGGTTGGAAGTAGCATTTTTGAAATCAATTTAGTAAAACATCAACTTTATGATATCTTCAAAATTAAGGATTTGGGTCTTCTAAAATATTGCCATGGTCTAGAGATTTCTAGATCTTGTAAGGGGGTCATTCTTAGTCAAAGGAAATATGCATTAGTGCCTCTAAGCCTGCTACAACCCCAATTGCCAAGAGTAACACTCCGTCTCTTGATGGCTTTGGTGCCTACTCAGATCCTACTTTCTATAGCCGTTTGGTTGGGAGATTACTATATCTCACAAACTCTAGACTAGATATGAGTTTTGGAGTTCAAAAACTCAGCCAATTTATGAGCAATCCTGTCATAGTAATAGGAGTCAAAGGTAGCAAGTATGATCAACTCATATGGTTTTGATGTAGACAAGGACTTTAGGAATGCTTGAAGATAAAGACAATTCTATAAATAACATGACAAGACTCAAGGTCATCATTGTCTTATCTAAATTGAGACATATCATCCTTCCATACATGATAGATAATGTTCATGGATTACATTTGACATACACGATTTTGCTGCATCAAAATAGTAATTATTCCAAAAATCATGCATTACATACACATACATCATATAGGAGGTTCATCATGCATTAGATACACATACATCATATAGGAGGTTTATCATGCATCAAAGAAACAAGTTTTCAACACTGCTAATCTATTACCATGGGTGATAATCAATTAGATAGACATGAGGAACCTAATAATCGATTATATATGGGAATAATCGATTATAAAAGTTCCAATAGCTAAGATCTTGGATCTCTTGGTATTAATAATCGCTTACTCAAGTACACAATCAATTATTTCCAACAGAAAAATCAGATTTTAGTAGGTCGATACTCGATTACCTGATGAGATAATCGATTAGACCTAACAGAAAATAGTTTTGTATAAAAATCATTTTTCCATCCATGTGCTCAGAATCTTGGTTTTCAAATGTTCATATCATTCATAAAATTATTTGAGCGGAATCTTGTGTTGAAAATTATCAAGGTTTCTTTGGGTTTCAAGAGTGAAAAGAATTTTTTTTACATTCTATTCATAGATTGCATTATTTTTTTTCATACACACAAACCTTGCATCATTCTTCACTTAGACTTTAGGTTTCTTGTGATATTTTTATCCTCAGTTTTGTTACCGAGTTTAGTATTCAATTAGCACTAAGTAGGTGCATTCAACTCTGATTTTTCTAGCCACTGAAATTGAAATTCTCAATTTGTAGAGAATTAGAGTGAAAATCGTAGCCGAGGTTCGGTATTGAGTCTTCAACTTTACAAAGGTCTTGGTTGAGAGGAAGAAGCAACTGGGATCATATTGTGAGTAGGTGTTGAGTATCATAAGAGACAGGTAGGAGGTCAAACCGACTTGAGTGACTCTAGGGCCAAGAAAGGAGCATTTATAAAGTATATTTGAAGTGTCTTTGAACTCTTCTATACAACTCAAATCCTTTAGTGATTTTGATTGGGCTACTTGCTTTGATCCAAAGCATTCTGTGTCTGGTTTTAGCATCTTCCTTGGGAATTCTCTTGTCTCTTGGAGATCCAAGAAACAAACCAATGTTGCCCAGTCCTCTTATGAAGCTGAATACATGGCTCTTATTGCAACGACATGTGAGATTCAATGGCTCTCATATTGTTGGGAATCTTTCCTGTTTCATTCATCAAGCCAACTTTGCTTTATAGTGACAATGATTCACAAAAGCCTTGAATATCGCAACTTTTCTTATCTTCTTGTCAAACTGGGTGTGGTTAACATTCACTTACCAACTTTCAAGGGGGTATTAGAGCATAATCATATCACTTGAGTATAGTTACATTGTCATCGTTGAAGAGTAGTATAGCTTTTGCCATTTAATTAAGTTTCTCATCATCATTTCCTTTTTAGGAAATCTATTACAAACTGCCATAGTTAATCATTTCTGTTTTTGAAAAGTTAGTTGTAACACTTGTATTAATGAGTTTTCAACTCACAATTCAATGAATCAACCATATGATATAATGATTACAGAAAAATCAATATAAAGTAGGCTCCAATAAGTGTGAGAGCTATGCTTGTCAATTTATATGTAATAATAGGGCCTGCGTGAAATTAGATGCTCTAACATAAGAATGGATAAATAAAATAACTTCAAACATATATAGAGAAAAGATAAGAACATATATAGAGAAGAAGAAACAATATTGTCACCTATTGGAAAGCATATATAGAGGTGGCAGAGTGGGTGGAAGAAGCTTTATTTGTCATAAATATACAGAAAGTGATCCCAACCACCATGCCAACATCGATTGTTTAACATTGACAAACTTAATCATTTTTTACAAAAACTTTAACCAGTAACAACCTCAAATTTAAACAATATAAGTTTAAAAATATCCATGGGTTGAAAAAATAACATCACTCACCCAATGAATAAAGCTGACTCCAATATATCGTCAAATATCTGCTCACTATATCAAATTACAAGTGGTAACATGACCTGGACGAAAATACAGTAGTAAAAAAGAGGCTTAAAGAAAAGGAAGGCTTAGGATAATATGAAGAAATACAGAGAAGGAAAAAAGAAGAAGAACCCATATGTTAAACATCTTATATTCTTGTAAGCCCAGAATGATGCACCATTGCCTGATAGACACGATCAGACTATCGCACCAAGCCTCGCACACGATGGGACAAGATTCAGTCAGACTGTTCCACCAAACCTTGCATAAGGCATGCGAGGACTCGACCAAGTCATTGCACCAAGCCTCACACAAGGTATGTGACTCGGTTGAAATGCTGCTCCAAGATGAGATCAACTATGCATCAATTACATGGTTAACTCCCTACCAAGACTTGTGCCATGGCCTTACTAAGTCAATGATATAGATACATCAGGCGAACTAGAATTCAACTCCCTTGGTCAGGGATTTGGTAGTCCAAGCTTGGCCAATCTAAGCCACCTGGTCGAGCCAAGGCTGGACATACCAAGTCATGGGTAGTCTGCGGTAACTTATACCACAAGCTATCTTTTTTAATCATGATAAAATCAATTATTTTTGTAATTAATATTTTGATAAAATTTGGTTATGATTGTTAAGAGTTATTTATTTTAGTTAATACTTCTATAAATAGAATAGTTTGTACTCGTGGTAAATTAGTGAATGAAATATCATTTTCTTCACTACTCTTCCTTCTTCATTCTATTCCCTTTATTTTTCATGCTTTGTGAGAAGATTTCATTAAACTCAATAAAGGTTTTTTTTTGTTTCAAGTTGGTATTAGAGCATCTTATGATGCTTTGTTGCGCATAATTCACCATCCCTACTCTAGCCGTCTTCTTCCTTGCTTCATTTCCATGTTTTGATCCTCAAAATCCTTACTTTCTCTCATTCCAAAAATTGCCAACAGTATCACCGCCCTTAACAGGGACAAACTATCATTCTTGTTTCTCCTCCATTAACAAGGACAAACTATCACTCATGGTCTAGGGCAATGACGACGACCCTGAAGTCCAAGAACAAGCTTCAATTCATAGATGAGACTCTCCTAAAATAAGAAATCAAATCAATGACTCATCCTTTAGAGCATGGGGTAGATGCCATACATTGGTTCTTTGAAGGATCAACCACTCCATAAACAAATCAATAGTGCAAAACATCGTTTGGATAGAAACACCCCTCAAAGTTTGGCAAGATTTGAAAGCAAGGTATTATGAAGGAGATGTATTTCGTATTTGTGACTTACAAGAAGAAATTTGTAGTGTAAAATAGGGAAATCAATCTATAAGCTCCAATTTTACTCACCTAAAAGGTTTATGGAAAGATGTGGATAATTTTAGGCCCATACCTTCATCCTCTTGCCCTTTTAAATGTGATTCAGATGTGGTTAATGTTGTTAGATCCTATAGAGAAAATGGTTAATCAAATTTCTCAAAGGCCTTAGTGAACAATACTTCACAGTAAGGTCCCAAATCATGCTCATGGACCCTCTACCCCCATTAAATAGAGTCATTTCCTTATTAGTCCAACAAGAAAGGGAGATGAATTTGTCAATTCATATGGACGTGGCCAAAATTCTAGCTAACACTTCGGGTAAGGTATCAAGAAAAGGGAAATATAGAGGAAGATCTTTTGGCAAAAATAGAACAAGGAGAGGATCAACTTTTAACACTGGAAGTGGAAGGAGCACTTCCAACTCAAAGGTCTTCTATTTTTGCAACAAACTTGGGCACATAGTGGACACATGTTACAAAGAAACATGGTTTCTTTCCACATTACATGAACAGTAATAATGTCAATACCATTGTTGGTTCTGGTGAGGATGAAAGCCAACACATAGATGATAATAGTGGAGGATTCATTTTTTATCAACACAAGGCCATCTTGACCATGCTTAAGGAGCCTGCCAATCACATCACTAACCAAATCACTAATGCTGAAACTTCCAGTTCAGGTAATCCTAAAACCATGGCTTATTCTATTAAATCAAAGGATTGGATGCTAGATATAGGTGCAATAGATCATGTTTGCTTCTATTTATCAAAACTCCAATCCATATTAGATTTCCTTATGGAAGTGAGGTTATGAGCTAGAACCATTATTTTTTCACAGGATCTATTCTTAATAAATGTACTCTATATACCCATGTTCACTTTCAATCTCATATCATTATGAAAGCTTACTATTTCTCTAAATGGCAAGCTTATTTTCACCAACGCTGAGTGTGTGATGCAGGAGGAATCCACATTGAGGATAACTATTGCAGGTTAGGCTAAAAGAGGTTTGTACATCGTTAAACTAGGAAATTTTCATTACAATTTTAATAATAATGCTTCTTACAACTAATAATGTATGTTCTAAGAATGATAATAACATATGGCATAAGAGATTGGGACACACCTCTTTCATTCATCCTAGAAATTCTATTGAACTATGTGATATTTATCATTATGCTAAGCAAAGAAAGTTACCCTTTCAAGATAGTCAAACCAAATCTGATATTTGATCTTGTTCATGTAGACATTTGGGGACCCATTTCCATTCCCTCTATTTTAGGCCATTAGTACTTCTAACCATTGTGGACGACAAATCAAGACATACTTGGTTATATTTCTTGAAAGCTAAGTCATAAACTTCAATGTTAGTTAGATCATTTGTTAGCATTACAAAAACTCAATTTGGCACAAGAGTCAAGTATATTAGTCTTGATAATGGACATGAGTTTTAGATCAATGATTTTTTTAATTCAAAGGGGATTATTCATCAAACTAGTTGTGTTGAAACCTCTCAAAAAATGGGATTGTTGAGAGGAAGCATCAACACACTCTTGGTGTTACCAACTTTGATGTATAAATCTTTCTTGCCCAAATGTTTCTAGATTTATGGGGCTACTCATGTTGTTTATCTTATTAACATGCAACCATCCATATATCATAGTAATAAATCCCCTTATGAGATTCTCTATATTCATGATCCTAAGGATTTTGGATGCCTTTGTTTTGAATCCACTCTCACTAAAAACAAGAAGAATCTTGATCCAAGAGCAAGGAAGTGTGTTTTTCTTGGATTCAAGCATGGAAAAAAGGGAACATAATGTTTGATTAGTGAACAAAGAGATTTTTCTATCAAGAAATGTAAGTTTGTATGAGAATATTTCCCTTTACAAATTCTGAAAACTCTACTAATAATGACATAGACTTGTCTCAGCCTACTTCCTCTTACAACAATAGAGATCATTATCTTGATCACTCTTTTGATCATATAGAAATTGTGCAGGAGAATTTGCAATCTACCACTTGCAAATGAAACCAATTCTGATGGTTTGCATCATTCTAACAACTCCCAAAATGAGTCAGTTAGTACTCCTAGTGAGGATATAAGGAGGTATGCTAGAAATAGGAAGCCTCCAAATTACCTAAGGGATTATCACTGCTCTTTAGGAGTTTACCTTCCTTTGAAGGATAATGATTCCATCAAATACACATTGTCTCAAGTCTTGTCTTTTGAAATTTTTTCACTTGTGCATAAATGTTATAGTTTGGCCATAAGCTCTAATTTGGAGCCTGAAATCTATAACAAGGCTATTCAGCATCAACATTGGGTTCATGCTAGTGATTTTGAATTACAAGCTCTCAACAATAACAATACTTAGATATTAAATAAACTTCCAAAGGATAAGAGAGCAATAGGTCGTAAGTGTGTTTTAAATATAAAACAACATGAAGGTGGAAGTACCGAAAAATACAAAGCAAGACTTGTGGCAAAAGGATATACCCAAACTATAGGGATTGATTACCTTGATAACTTCAGCCCAATAATCAAGATGACCACTATAAGAGTGATCTTTGCCTTAGCTTCCATAGCAGGTTGGTATATACACCAAATGGATGTCAACACATCCTTTCTTAATGGATAACAACATTAAATTACATAGTGCTTCTGGCCCACTATATTATGATATCATTTCTTATAGAAGATTAATTGGAACGTTAGTTTACTTGACTCATACTAGGCCAAATATTTCTTTTTTTGTTGGACATTGAAGCAATTCTTGGCTGCTCCAACTATAGAGCATTTCAAGTCTGCTTAGAAAATTCTTAGATATAAAGGGAGTCCATGTAAAAGGTATATTTTCCCTTCTAATACATAAACTACAATCAAAGGATTTAGTTATTCTAATTGGGCTTCATGTGTTGACAAAAAAAGATCAGTTACTAGTTTCTACTTCTTTCTTAGTAAGCCTTTAATTTCTTGGAAAAGTAAGAGACAAAAGACAATCTCTAGACCCCTTGTAGAAGCATAATATAGAGCTTCAACTCTTACAGGTTGTGAAGCACAATGGCTTCTAGTGAATGCAAGTTTGCATTGCATTATTTTGATGAAGACAAAACTAGAAATTTGATGAAGACAAAGCAAGGACAAGGATAAATCAACAACAACAACATTGATGACTCAAGTTCAAGCATCAAGAGGATCAACACAGGTTCAAGAGTAAATTTTCATTTCCTTAGGTCCTAAGATGTTTTGAATGGATAGAGTCTAGGTAAGGTGAACCTAATGATTAATCTCACTTATTAGAATGATGATTATGATGCATATGAGATTTACATTCATACATGATTTAGGTCCATTAGCACTCATACATGACTACATGATTTTGACGCTTTAAACAAGGTTGAACTTATATCATTTCAAAATCAGGCAACATATATTAGTAAATCATGTAACATAAGTTTGTAATATTACTGGCTAGAAGTTTGTATTATTAACATCAATACATCAATACAATACAAATTAATTACAAACAAAGAATATCATGCCAATTATGTTTTGGCAGAATACATAAAATTACAAACAAATAATATAAGTACAATATATGTAAATTACAAACAAATAAAATGATGCTATAATTATACAAAGACATGAATCCACTTTTTTCTTTTCTTTTTTATTGTTTTTGGCTTGTAATATTATTGTTTGGAGGAACAGATTGATTCACCCAAAGCCCCTCATCATGATCATCTCTTGTATATAAATTATCATCCATAGTTGGTCTATTCTCATGCAACTGTGATGTCCCAAAAAAGGATCATCTTCAACATCAATATCTTCATATTCTTGGTCGTCAATATTATTGAGGATTATTTTGTTAGTGAAAAGAAAAATGGATCATTTCATATCAGCAGGGTCACTAAAGTAGAATACTTGTCGAGCTTGTGATGCTAAAATAAATGCGACATCTTTATATTCTGACCTATTAAGATCCACCTCCATGAACCCTAACTCCTCAACTCGAAAGCCATTATTGTTATCAACCCTCATACAATAAAAAACTAGCATCGGAAACAACGTGTAATCCAATTCCCATATTCGCTCAATGACCCCAAAGTATGACATATTCACATATATTGGGCTTCTATCTTTTGCACTTGTCATATGTAAAGTTCAAGCAACAAGAGTCACCCTACTATTTTGCATTTTACTTTGATCATTTTGTTTCTTCGTATAAAACATGAACCCATTAATTAGGTAACCAGTGTAGGATAAGACATGAATACTTGGACCATTGGCTAACTATTTCAATATTTTGGAAACTGAATGTGCATTTATATTCTACTCCTCAACAATATGATTTTAGCCACTTTATGAAACACCGATTATGCTCTTTGGAAATCCAATTTTCATTCTTACTTGGGTTAGACTTCATAAGCATCTCCTTGTGTCTTTCAACATATGACTCAACCTCGTTGGCATTATGTAAAATATATCAGTGCACTTGCTCCAATTCGGTTCATGTTATAGTCAATATCTGATTTCAATAATCCCTTCACGAAATGTTCTTTTTGCATACCAGGGCTTTGGGATGCCTATGAAATCACCATCGTTAAGGTATCCGATACAAAAATAAAGAGCTTCTTCAACAATATGTCTCTCAGCAATACAACCCTCTAGTCTTGATCGGTTCTTCACATACCCTTTTAATGACTTCATATAACACTTGAAAGGGTGCATCCATCTCATATAGTAAGAGCCACATAGTTGTCTTTCTCAAACAAGATGAATGCTTAGATGGACCATTATGTCAAAAAAAGAAGGTGGCAAATACATTTCAAGCTCACACAAAGTCACAATAATTTGTCTTTGCAATGAAGGTAATTTCTCAAGGTTAATCACTTTGCTACAAATTGCCTTGAAGAAGAAGCAGAACTTAGTTATGGTTCCTCGAACCTTTTTAGGTAGAATAGACCGTATTATAATAAGCAAGGAATGCTCCATAAGTACATGACAATCATGATACTTAAGACCTTTTAACTTGAGGTATTTCATTGATATGAGGTTCTGAATGTTGGAAGAGTACCCCTTTGGAACTTTAACACCATGAAGAAATTTACAAAATTCCATTTTCTCCTTCCTCGACAAAGTATAAGCTACTAGAGGTAGATATGTACGGTTTTCCTTCACTATCAGTCCCAATTCCTTTCTTATTCCCATACTAACCAAGTCCACTATTGCATTCAAGCCATATTTGGTCGTACCAAGGGCATTGAGTAAGGTACCAATGAGACTTTCAAATACCTTTTTTTTCAATATGCTTAACATCAAGACAACGTCTTACATATAATGAACTTCAATATGGCATTTAGAGAAGATTGACCTTTTCTTCCACCCATTTGTGACAATTTCTTTTGTAAAAGGTTTACCAAAGTTATTATTGAAACCCTTTATCTTTTGAAATAATTGGTCACCTGTCAATGGCAAAGGAGCACAACCTTCTTCATTGTTCCCATAAAATTCTTTCTTCATCATGCCATGTCAAATTCCTTGCAACTTTCACAATCCTGAACATATGCTTAAATCTTGCTTTGATGGGAAAATACCATACAACAATCTTTGGAATTGAGGATTCCTTCTTATATCGTGAGGCATTACATTTAGGACAAAAATTTAACGAAGCATACTCATTAAAAAATAAGATGCAATCATTTTCACAAGCATGTATCCTATTGAAGTCCATGCCAATGGAGCGTAACATTTGTTTATCATCATACGTTCGACAGGGGAGCACATTATCTTCAGGCAACATATCATTCAGAAGTACAAGCAGGTCTGTGAAACTCTTATCACTCCATCATTAACATATTTCAACCTATACAATCTTGGCACCGCTGCCAATCTCCTGAATTTAGTACAACCATCATATAATGGTTTCTCAACATCACTTATCAACCGCTGAAACATCTGTGGAAAATATTGAAGATCCTCTTCGACAACGTTTGCCATTTCCTTGAAATGATTGTTGTCATATGCATTTGTGTTGTTCTCTTTCATATGCATCTCATAATCACAATCCATAACATCACATTTCTTACCATGCCTTGTCAAACATGTGTAAGTTTGATTAATACCGTGACACACTAAATGAAATTTTAACTCATTTGGCGTAACTCAGTTTGACTAACAACATTTTTAAGCAAGGACATACAATTCTATTATGGTTTTCAGCATTCTCAATTTCAAATCTAACAAATGGTTTCAGTCCATCCTCATACTCATTCGTCAATCGATTGGCACTCATCCATTTTCGATCCATTTTCAAGAATGGAATTGACAAAAAAAACATAATGAGTGAATAATCCCAAACTCAACATATTAAAAGTTGTTCATCCCTAAAGCTTGGAGTTAAGCTCACAAAGGCAAAGCAAAATAGATTATGTAATTAAAAAGGGGGAAACGCTAACTCAATACAAGCTAAATGAGTGCACGAACTCACTCTCTATTCGTGTAATTAAAAAGGCAAATATTTATAAGGAAAACTCACTTTTTATTCAATGTTGAATGAGTGAATGAACTTTCGGATGCGTGAATGATGATTTTGAGGTTGAATGAGTGAATGATTTTCAAATTATGTTCGTGTTGAATGTGTGACTTATTTTCTTGTTGAATGAGTGAATTGATTTTGAGGATGAATGATTTCGAGGTTGATTTTGAGAGTAAATGAGTTCCACTGTTGTATAAATGAGTTCCGCTGTTGAGTAAATGAGTTCCGCTGTTGAGTAAATGAGTTCCGCTGTTGAATAAATGAGTTTCTATGTTGAGTAAATGAGTTTCGGAATTTCTGAATGTGTGAGAATGTCGGAAAGTTTTAATTTTATAGGGTCTGATAGTAACCTTCAACAATACTTATTAAAGAGAGTGCTGTAAATTAGATATAATCAACAACACACAATAAAGTGTTCACTGTAGAAGATATCCAACTCAAATATACTAACAATAAAATGTATGTATTCCACAACGCACATTAAAGAGTACATTGTAGAAGATATTAAATCAACAACATTGCTTGTAGGGAATCCTGTTGAAGATATATGCAAATTAATAATGACATTATGACATTCGAATAATGACAATTAATAATGAAAATTGATGACTTTCAAATAATACAAAACATATAATGTATGAATTAATATTGAAGGAAATAATAACAATAAATCAAAACCTGATAGTGTTGCACGTGCATAATTGTTAAAAATCTTGCACTTCAACAATGCCTTTTTGCATAAGCATTGTGAAAGATGTTCAAGGAAATAATATTAGAATGAAGTATTCAACATTGCTTTTTTGCATATGTGCTATGGAATAGGTTCAAGGAAATAATATGAGAATGAAGTATTCAACAGCCCACACTAGTGGGTGCGCTGTTGTATATGCTCAATTCAACAATGTACATTTAAATGTGTGCTATTGTATATTCAATGTTCATATGTACAACATCGCTTTTATAAATAAATGCAGTTGATTATCATAATTCCTAATTCTACATAGTTAATCACAAACAACAAAAAATCAATCTGAATCCATACAGAACAACTAGAAACAGAACAACAACCAGAAACAAAACAACAACAACTGAAAATCAACTTGAATACATATTGAACAACTAGAAACAAAACAAAACAACTATATGAAGACAATTGTTTGACCATAAACCAAAAAAGGACTATATATATTGAACATTACACTATATTGTTTGAACAATATATACACCAAAACATACATTACATTGAAAATTGAATTTTCTATGCTACAATTTGTGCTACAATCTATACCCATGCTACAATCTATACATTGAATTCTCTAAACTAGTCTTTATTAGTAAGTATATAATTTGACAACTCTTCCATAATCTAGATGACTTGGTCATCTGTGTATAAATCTCCATGAGACTTGAGCTAGCCACTGTGAATAATCTCCTTCATGAAGTTCAACACGTAATAGTCGCAATCCTTATCGTTTGTTTGGCACGAGGTCTACAATTAAAATCAAGTAAACATATAAGTATAAACTTAATTGAAATATGAATAGACTAAACATATAATTGTTTGAGATGATTTTTGTGCCAATACCTTTATATGAGTCCATTTGACGTTAGACGATATTTTTCTAGAACGAACACATGCTTTGTAAATTTGCACTGCCTTAAACAGTAGTAAATGTACTTAGTTACTAAACACCTAGGAAAGTGAAAGTGTACCTAAAAGTTTAAATGAGCAGTCCACTTACCTACTAAAAAATTATTTCATAACAGTGTACTTGTTCGGATCACCATGTTTCAATGAGTCAAAGTAGTATACTTCTTCCTCGATCCGATTAATGGAAATAAAAATCCAATGTGCCCTAACAAAATATATGCACATGATGAAAAGGTGCAAGAAACATATGCAAATATACAAAAGAAAATAAAAAAATGGTCACCCGGTTTTAAAAGGTGCAAGAAATAAATTTGCAACTACTAAATTATTTATAAGTGTATCTGCAACATATTTTGTCTGATCCCCAATCTTCTTTTTGTTATTGTTGCTACTCGACACCAAAGTGGTAACATGTGGGGATAAGAACATCACCCTCTTTTTATCTTTCAAAATAAAATTATCATACAAGTAGCTAATATATAAAACACAAATATTAGTTAATTATAACACCGCTAGTGATTAAATGCAAAAGCGAGAAGTTAACAAAACATAATTTACCTAATATTTACACATACAACGGTTGCACCTATCTAGTCATGTTCATATACATCCCAAATGTCATTGATGCTAATGTATTCTTAGATATCATTCCCGAAGACTTCCTTGGGAAATGATATAATCAATACATCACCTTCTCCTAACTACTTTGCATGCTTAAACAACTCAGTGTAGTACTTGGCTTTTTTGGAGCTCACATCCCCCGAAGATGACTTAGTAGACTTTGACAACTTAACTTTTTTTTTTATAACCTTAGACTTCACCACCTTAGCCTTTTCTAGTAGATGTTCTACTATGCGAGGGGATATTGTTCAACCATCTAGCTCCTTCTCAGTAGGCCTGAAGTGTACATTTTCCTGAAATACTCAATACAAAACATACTAATCACAGATCAATATATAATATATATATATATATATATATATATATATAATATGAGGGAGCATAAGGTGAAAATAATTCCTTAGAAGGAACTACATGTACAAGGTCCATTGGCCAAGCCGCATAAGTGTCTATAACCCATCCCACTGTCATGATATCCTCATCGAGAGGAATTGGCTGAAATGGAAAATATTAAAAGGTTGCCGTTATGATTGACCTACATAGTTTTGATGAAGACAAGGAGTTAAATGGAAGCTTGAATATGCGGACATCACAACAAAGAACATGCCAAAGACTTAAGGTTAACGTCGTAGACCTAAGATTATTTAATTATTCTAGAAGTCATAAGATGGTTTCCTAGTCTTGAGTTTAGGTTAGGTAAACCTTAGATGGAAGTCTCACAAGATATTAAAATGAAATACATATAGGTTGAGACATTACATCTAAATATATATGATAAGTAGAATCATGCAGGTTTTTATGCATAAAAGAGTCATCTACTTCAAAATCATGTGTTGCATGTCTTTCATCATATATAGTGGTTACCATGCATCAATGAAAACCATTTTGATATATATTAATTGATTAACATGATTGATAGTCGATTATATCTTGTTGAAATTTGTTAATCGATTAAGCATTGGTGTAATCAGTTAAAAGAAGTTGTAGTGGCTAACTTCCAAGGATTTCTGGTTTATTAATCGAATAAAGAGATTGATAGTCGATTAAACCTTAAAGTTAAAACTATTTTGCATAAGCATGTTAATCGATTAACTGGTTAGATAATCGATTAACATCAATTAAAATTAGTTTCATATAAAAGCTGTTTTTTTTCAAATCATGTGCATCATTCATAGATTCATAATTTTCATTTGAGAGAAAGAAAACCAAGAATTTTAATAGCTAAACTTGATATCATCTTGCTTAGTTTTCTTTGAAATCATAGAGAGAAAATAGAGGGAAAATCTTTTCTAAAGTG
Organism: Lupinus angustifolius; assembly: GCF_001865875.1. NCBI lineage: Eukaryota > Viridiplantae > Streptophyta > Magnoliopsida > Fabales > Fabaceae > Lupinus > Lupinus angustifolius. Next base: position 26,513 of record NW_017727965.1, read on the forward strand.
AATCAATGTTATACATCTATAAAACCATTGCATATCATCGCATCTTCTTTAGGTTTCTTGTGAGGGTTCTGCATAGGGTTTTAGAGCTGAGTGTCAATGTTATATTTGCACATTAAGTGTGCCCAATAACTCAACAAAGACTAATTATTCAAGAAGTTGTCTCCTGGTGTGTTAGTATCACCTGAAAAAGAGATTCAGAAAATCCTGGTTGTGGTTAGGTGGGTGTCTTCATGAGGGCAAATAGTCTTGGTTCGAGCAAAATGGAGGTTGGATTTAGAGTCGTGAAAGGTGTGGGTATCCGAGTAGGCGAGTTGAATGGTCAAATCGAAGTGAGGGACTCATCAGTTCCAAGAAGGAAGCGCCTTGTTGCTTGTATTGGAAGTTTGTTTGTAAAAGAACTTATAATTTTCACAACGAAGAAAAAACTCCTAAGATTAGAAGGAGAGGCCTGAATGTAGTTTGCAAGTGGACCCACAAACGAACCATGATAAAAATCCTTGAGAAGTTTCTCTTTCCCTATCTCTTTTACATTTCAGTCTTTATTGATTTATGATTTGATTGAATTCTGTGGTTTGTGCTAAGTGTTAATAATCTATGTATAATCAAGAATCAATTTAGGGAAATAAACATTATTAATCTCCATTGTTCAAACTGTGCATAATCGATTAACACTGATAATAATTGATTAATCAAACTGTGCATAATCGATTAACACTATTAATAATCGATTAACTGCAACAACTTTCTGTTTTGCACATAAATCGAAAAAGTGGGACTAGTGATCTGCTACACCTATTCACCCCCTCTAGGTGTGATTTACCTTACCAGTACCCATCAAGTGGTATCAGAGCTAGTACGAAAGTGCTAGATTGACCGCTTTATTCATTGATCCTAGAGATATTTGATAAGTGGGAAACATACCTAAATTTCATACACTTTTATGGCACTTATCTTAAGCATAATTGAGAAAAACCAACTTAAAACAATACTTTTTGTATAAAATATCACAATCTTGTATATTTGTGTGTGTATTTCTTTTTTTATGTATTTTGTAGGATTTAGAAAGAAGAAAAAGAAGAGAAAAAGGACTCAAGGTCAAAAAGAAAAAGAAGTCCCACACTAAGCTGACCTGGACACTAGCCTGACTTGGACATCAGCCTGACCTGGACCAAGCTGCTCAAGCAAGCAGCTGAGCGGACCTACTTGGCCGCTCAACCTAGCACCAGACTAGTCCTAGCACGACCAACACTCAGCTTGACATGGTCAGACACAAGCTTGACACATGCCCAAGCTACTGAACAAGCAGCTTAGCGGTCCAACTAAGCAGCTTAGTGGAGAACCAGACTCCTGACCAGATCAGCAAACACCAGGCGACGTCCCAGTCAGCATAGTCAAAGCTGCTGAACAAGCAGCTTAGCGGTGCAACAGGTGTGCTAAGCGGTGTGCACCCAAACTTGACTTAGCCAACAAGAAAAACATGAAGTCACCAATGACATCACCTCAAGTAGCCCACCATAGGCTTTCCAGAGTAGCTCACAATTGCTGGTTTCATAGCTCACAACTAGCTTTGATGAGTCAAGCATAAGTATGTGACACAGCTGCTTGATCAAGGGACCAAACCCATGCTGAAGGGTTTGGTCAACTACTTAGCGGGGCTGACAAGCAGCTCATCGGCCCAGAAGAATTTCTACAAATAGGGCACATTCCATTCGAACAAAAGGGCATCAAATTCATATGTCTCTCACATTTTCACTCACATTTTGCCTAGAAATTCTTCTTTGA
>NW_017727966.1:0-250 GCF_001865875.1 Lupinus angustifolius
AGAGCATTAGATCAGGCCGGACGACAAGATCTTCCGACCTGATAACTTTGTCTTTGGTCAATCTGGTGCGGGGAATAACTGGGCGAAAGATCATTATACCAAAGGTGCTGGGTTGATTGATTTTGTTCTCAATATCAGAGAGAAAAGAAAGAATTTTTAACTAAGTGTTGATATCATATCAGTCCAAAGCTGAGTAAGTGAAAGGAAACAAAGAATAAAAGAAATTAAATAGCTCCATATAAAAACAATA
>NW_017727966.1:350-1494 GCF_001865875.1 Lupinus angustifolius
CAATCAACAATATAATCAACATTGTGAGGAAAATTAACTTTTATTCTTCATAAATTTCAGCATGGCAAACAATGTGCTGTTAATTTTCAAGTGTATGACCGACCAATGAAAACTTAAAATGTGGTCTTTTCGCAAAGCCAAAGNCAAGAATGAAAAGGAACTATGGTATGCATGTTTAAAAATCCTATCTTCTTTTATATATCTATCTATACATAAAATACTTCCAACTTTGAGAGATAAATTACTATGATCAAACCATTAATTAATTCTCTAATCTTGAAAATGGTTGTGCTTATTCTATCTCATAATAACCTACTCATGTTATTATGAGATCAAATAACGTACCAGTATGCTTGATTGGATCACCATAATTTACTCCTCCTTTATGGAAGGGCATCAACTTCAACCCTATGGATATATGATTGTAAAAGAAGATATGAAATTTCTCAGCAAGCATTTATAACATTCCTTCTCAACCTTTATTTATATAATTCTTTTTTGTCCTCATTCCTCACATCATGTAGGTTGTTTGATGTCAGCAAATATAATTATACGGAGATAGTATGCTACACTCTTTTGCACTTTTTTATCTTAAATTGTATAGGTAAATAACGACTCAAATATGATGACATCATATAGGAGATGATTTTCAAATAAATTAGGACATATTGTTTAGTTTCTTATTTTATGAACGATCATCATCTTATTTTTATTAAATTAGCAATGCTAATAACTTAGGCTATTAAAAAAATGCTATGTTTTATTTAAAGAGTGTGATATTTATGCACTAACAGTGTAAAGATTTATACATAATCATTGTATCTTCCACCATTCATTTGAATTACTTGTATTTAAAAGTTAACGGTGATTAAAAATAAATGGTGTATGATAAACTAACTGTGTAAAAATCTTATATTTTCAATGTATACATCTTTTTCACTTATTTAAAAGAGTTTGTTTTCTCTAATGCTTAAGGGGAGCATATATATTCTTTTGACAAAAAAGGAAATATTTGTGTAAGCAAATATTTAATTTTTTGGATCATAGGGTGGATGAATATGGAAAGTTTGTTGATATCCAAGATAAAGAAATGGAAATCTATGTTGTTGAATAGGATAAACTCAGTTGAGCTTATGAAGACAGT
>NW_017727966.1:1594-4363 GCF_001865875.1 Lupinus angustifolius
GGAGAAAAAGTTCACCGAGGAACTTGCTAAGCTCATGGAAACATTCTCCCCATATCAGGCATAAACAAATTCCAATGGTATCTGATATTCTGATTGTTGGATATTGCACAGGTGCATACAAATAAATAAACACATCGAAGAAGATAGAAATAATAAAAATTGTTCTTAATTGAAAACCACACACAATATCATTTTTGGAACCCGGAGTTATAAAACTCTGTATTTTCTTTTATCCTTAAATATACGAAGATAATGATTTCTTCCGGGATTGTAAGTTGGCTAAAATTGACATGATAATCCAATTTTTTTTATCTTTGGTACTATCAGATAGAAATTTGATATGACTAATATTATTTTGTGTTTTTTCTTGCAACCTTTATAAATAGTTACCAAACTTATCTCCAAATTTAGCCATCTAGTTTGATATGTACAAGAAATTTATTGGGATATCGTTATGATGAATTTTGAATCAACGTTAATTGTTTTTAAAGAGATAATGTTTGTGTTTGTTATAAACACAGGCAATTAAAGAGATAAATGTTTGTGTTTGATACAAACACAAACACAAACAATTAAAACTGATTCATAATTTATCATAATTGTCTAATAACCCCAATCTTGCACATATCAAACTAGATGAGTAATTTGGAGATAAGTTTGCTAACTATTCCTAAATTTGTAAGAAAAAACACAAAATAAGATCAATCATATCAAATTTCTAGCCAATAGTACTAAAGATCAGAAAAATTGGATTATCATCTCAATTTTAGCTAGATTACAACACCCAAAAGAAATTATTGTCTTCATATACAAAAGGATAAAAGGAAATACAAAGTTTTATAGCTCTATGTTCCTAAAATGCTGATATGTGGTTTTCCACCACGAACAATATTTATAATCTCTATCTTATTTGATGTGTTTATTTGTTTGTATGCACCTATATAAAATCCAACAATCTGAATATCAGATACCATTGGAATTTGTTTATGCCCGTTATGGGGAGAATTTTTCCATGAGCTTGGCAAGTTCCTCATTGAATGTTTTCCCCATCTGCACCTATACCGTCCAATTCCTTAGCCTCAGTCCAGCAATATAGTCTTCATGAGCTCGATGAAGTTTCTTCTCTTCAACAACATAGATTTCTATTTCCTTATCTTGGATGTCAACAAACTCTTCATAGTCATCCACCCTATGATCCAAAAAAATAAAATCATAACCATTAAAAATTTAAAAATTATCTATAGCACAAGTGCACAACCAAAACAATAAAATGTATATACACCTACATACAATAAAATCAGAGTCATGTGAAACTAGTTTTCTTTCAAATTTGTATAGTGGAGGTTTTTTGTCGANGAATGTTTTCCCCATCTGCACCTATACCGTCCAATTCCTTAGCCTCAGTGCAGCAATATAGTCTTCATGAGCTCGATGAAGTTTCTTCTCTTCAACAACATAGATTTCCATTTCCTTATCTTGGATGTCAACAAACTCTTCATAGTCATCCACCCTATGATCCAAAAAAATAAAATCATAACCATTAAAAATTATCTATAGCACAAGTGCACAACCAAAACAATAAAATGTATATACACCTACATACAATAAAATCAGAGTCATGTGAAACTAGTTTTCTTTCAAATTTGTATAGTGGAGGTTTTTTGTCGAAATAAATCAAATGAGGCAGACCAGACAATAATTAGATATATAGTGGAGGTTTTTATTTAATTTATGAAGGTTTCCAACATTCACTATATTTTTCAATTTTAATAGTACATGACTAATAGAAATCAAACCCTAAAATGGTCAACTAACACTACACCCACTCCATCAGAGAACAAAATGCCTTCAACAAAGATCATATATACCTCTATGAATATTTTTGGATAAAAGTTTTTGATAATATCTATTACATGAAAAGAATTATTACCTACTGCTACTTTTTTCTACCCATCTCTTATTTTGAATAATTTCAGCTCCTGGGCAGTTTTTATGTTCACTCAACATGCCATTTCACCTTCATTTTTTGATTAACTAGCAGATCCTCTTTCAAATCATCATTTTTCTTAGATTCACATATCATATTTTTGCGTCACAAACCCTACAGTTCAAAAGTGATTGCTTCACAAACCCTACTGTTCACATTTCATGTTCCACCGCTAAAGGTCGAAGTTTCATATTCCATGACTTCTAATGCTTATGCCTTGATACTTTGAATGATTTCCACTTCTTTGTTTTACTTTCCCTCGATACTTCATTTTCTGCTGCGCCTGATCGGTATAAATGGTGGAAGATATGTTCCGAGAGCGGTGCTCATGGATCTTCAACCTAGAACCATGGAGAGCATTAGATCAGGCCGGACGACAAGATCTTCCGACCTGATAACTTTGTCTTTGGTCAATCTGGTGCGGGGAATAACTGGGCGAAAGATCATTATACGAAGGTGCTGGGTTGATTGATTTTGTTCTCGATATTAGAGAGAAAAGAAAGAATTTTTAACTAAGTGATGATATCATATCAGTCCAAAGCTGAGTAAGTAAAAAGAAACAAAGAATAAAAGAAATTAAATAACTCCATATAAAAACAATAAAAAGTTATAAAATTTTATTTTAAGATTAACTTCATGAGTTAGTGCTATAGGATAGAGCATAAGCTTAATGTATCGAGAACAAATATAGGTGATTGCTGAAACTCATTTATACTCTTCTTTCAGGTAACTTTGTCTTTTAACTTTATTAATGAAATTGTCATATTTAACTAATTGCTTCA
>NW_017727966.1:4463-4845 GCF_001865875.1 Lupinus angustifolius
TATCATTCTTAGTAATTTTCCTTATCAGGTTTGAATGTATCCAACTAACCATTTTTCACAACATAGACATTAGCACAATAAACCTCATTCCATTATGATGTTCAAATGCTAGTAAAAAATCTTATAATTATATATCATTTACAGAATTGGTTTGTGAAGAGATTCAATGTTGTTGTCTTTGAAAATGAGCTCAAGTGGTATGCAACCGAGAACTGCAGTGATGTAAATTCCACCGTTGATGCCTACATCTCAAGGCAAAGAGAACTGCAACATAATGGTATCTTTATGGATGGAATTGGCTTAGAGAGTCACTTCACAGTACCAAACCTTCCCCTTGTAAGAACTATCCTAGACAAGTTTGCAACACTTGACCTTCCCATTG
>NW_017727966.1:4945-11162 GCF_001865875.1 Lupinus angustifolius
TATAATAATAGTAATAATTGTACTTGGTTAGTTAGAGTATATAATGATGCAGTAATTATCAATGTTTTTTGTATTATTCCAACAAAATGTTTTTATTTTATTATTTCAGGCAAATGATGATATAAATATGTTTGATATACTTAATGCTCTTTTTAGATTAATCACCTAAAAAATGATTTTAAGTCAATAAAATTACTTTTCTCAGACACTTAACAAATAAACTAAGAAGTAGTTTTACTACTTAGTTTATTTGCCAAGTTAAGCATACTTTTCTTAAGATTTTATATTCCTTACTACATTACTACATCAATATTAGAGTCGCCAATGACTAGGGTGTGACAACCTAGTCTCTTTATGGACGTAATATATCAATAAATTTATTTGTTGAAAACATCTTTTAATATACAAAACTGATGAAACTAACCTACTAACTTTTATTTATTGTTATTTACTTTCCGCAATTCATTTATTCTTTAATACCAACCTTCCTTAAGGAAGAAGTTTAGTTTGTTAATAAAACGAACCCGAAAGGGAGTAAATAAATAAAGGTCACTTAAATTTATTATTCTTTTGTTATTTATTTATTTATTTGTATCTAACAATTAATTATTCATCACTTTTGTACATTAGAATACCATTAAACCGGTGTTGGAATTTATTCCACAAAACCGAGATGGTATTCAAAGGTACTTAATAATTATGTAATAAGGGATTGCTTCGATACCATTATACTGGCGTTAGAATTCAAACAAAGGCGAGATGGGGCAGAGAATGAATAACTCTTTCACATGATTATTAAGAAGTAAGTTGTAACTGGAATATTCTTGAAACCATTATACCGGCGTTGGAATTTATTTCAACAAAGCCGAGATGGCGAATAAAGAGTAAAACCGAGTTCTCTTACTTAATCAAAATAAAAAGAACACACCGAAAATGAGAGAACTAACCCTCTCAACAGATTCGCATCTTGCTAAGGAAACGATTTCTCGATAAGGAAAACAAAACCTCTCACAAAATTATCTTTCAATAGTTGCATTAGTCGCATTTTCCCACAATCATCCGCAATTGTGGTAATCACAATTTCAAACACTGGATCATAGTAATAGCTTAAATTAAAGGAAATCTAACCTACTTTGATCAAAGTCTACTCAAAAAGTGATTTTGTTTTAAATTTGATCCAGGAGTATTACAACCATTACCAGTTCCTTCTACTTTAAAACACCTCCTAATAGATCCAGCTTTGTTTGATTCTAGGTTTTATTTTTTATTTTGGGTCCTTGTATTTTAAATTTTAAACAAAAAATCATCATTATTTTTGGCCCTATTAAGAAAGTGAAGCAATGGCCCTATTTTATTTGATGAAATAGAAATCTCAATAGTGAAACATACTGTGGTATCAAAAGTTAAGAAGGAATGAATTACATTCAAGATTCTGCTGAAAGCCATGAGACTCTTGTTTGTGTTCTGAATTCATTTTAAATGAATCATTTTGGAACAATCCCATTTTCATTTTGATTAGAGGATGCACTATAAGACTATTCTTTTTGCCTCATGAAATGACAAATAGTCAAAGGATGCCATTTTAACCAACCTACTAAGTTTTGATGAAGACAAAGTAATATGTGGAAGCTTGAAGACTTGGACATCACAACAAACAATATTCCGAAAACTCAAAGTCAACGTCATAGAACTTATGATTGTTTTTATATTCTAGGATCCTAACATGCTTGCCTAGTATTGAGTTTAGGTTAGGTAAACCCAAGATGGAAGTCTCACAAAAAGTCTAAAATGAAAATAATATAGGTTCAGACAACATATCTACATATATCTATATATATATATATGATAAGTAAGATTCATGCATTTGCATTAGGCATACATGGTTTTGTGCATAAAGGAATTAATCATTTCAAAAATCATATTGGATGTTCCTTCAAACAATATTAATCGATTAGCTCATTTGATAATCGATTAAGTCTTGTTGAAATCCGTTAATCGATTAAAGAAAGATAGAATCGATTAAAATGAATTACAGTAGCTAACCTTCCAACATTTCTACTTATTAATTGATTAAGCAAGTTATTAATCGATTAAGGCATAACTGAAACATTTTTTTCAACAAACATGTTAATCGATTAACATGCCCTATATTCGATTAATGTCAGTGGCAATCAATTATGAACAAAAACTATTATTTGAAACATAACAAATCAGTTTTAATAGAGAAGTTTTCATACTTTCAATGAACAGCAAAAAAAATAGAAAGAAAGAAAAACTCAAGATTCGTAGTGCTTAATTTTCAAGGCTATCTTTTTTATCTTTGAGAAGTTTTTCTTGCATACATTTACAAGAGAGAAAAGAGAGAGAAAAGAGAGAAAGTCTTTCCCAATGTGCTAAACATTTTCATTCAGTTGAAAAACCTTGCATGGTTTCCATATTTAGTTTTAGGGTTGTTTGTGAGAACATCTGTCAAGGGTTATAGAACTGAATTCATAGTCTATATCACCACAATTTTCTGCGAAAAGTAACTCGACGAATTTTCTGTTATTTGAGGATAATTCTCGTGGTGTGTGGTATCATTACATCTTGAGAATCAGTTGTCTTCACAAGGCATAGAGTCTTGAATCTAGTGATAGTATTGGATGGGGCCAAATTGCGCGAACAGTATGGTATCCAAGTAGGCATTGATAGTAGTCAAACCGAGCTTGGTGGCTCAACAGATTCAAGGAGGAAGTTTCTGTCTAGGGTTATTGGAAGTATGATTATAACTGAATATACATTTCTGACAATCAAGAAAATCTCTCAGATCAGACAGGAGACCTGGATGTAGTTTGCTAGTGGACCCGTAAACTGTAACATCGTGTTTTTCAAAGCACTTTTAATTAAGTAATTAGTATTAATGGATTAATTATAGAAATTAATCAGTAATGTTTTAGGCTAAAACTCAAAGTCAATGTCATAGAACTTATGGTTGTTTTTATATTCTAGGATCCTAACATGCTTGCCTAGTATTGAGTTTAGGTTAGGTAAACCCAAGATGGAAGTCTCACAAAAAGTCTAAAATGAAAATAATATAGGTTCAGACATCATATCTACATATATCTATATATATATGATAAGTAAGAGTCATACATTTGGATTAGGCATACATGGTTTTGTGCATAAAGGAATTAATCATTTCAAAAATCATATTGCATGTTCCTTCATCATATAGGGTGTTTACCATATAGTTAGGAAAAACCATTTTCAAACAATATTAATCGATTAACTCATTTGATAATCGATTAAGTCTAGTTGAAATCTGTTAATCAAATAAAGAAAGGTATAATCGATTAAAAGGAATTACAGTAGCCAACCTTATAGGATTTATACTTATTAATCGATTAAGAAAGTTATTAATTGATTAAGCTATCATTGAAAAACTGTTTACAAGAAACATGTTAATCAATTAACATGCCTTATAATCGATTAATGTTAGTTGCAATCAATTATGAAGAAAAACTATTATTTGAAACATGACAAATCAGTTTTTTAATAATAAAGAAGTCTTCGCACTTTCAATGAACAATAAAAAGAACAAAAAGAAAAACTCAAGATTCATAATGCTTAATTTTCAAGGCTATCTTGTTGATCTTTGAGAATTTTTTCTTGCATACATTTATAAGAGAGAAAAGAGAGAAAGTCTTTTCCAATGTTCTAAACATTTTCATCCAGTTGAAAAATCTTGTATGGTTTCCACAGTTAGTTTTAGGTTGTTTGTGAGAACTACTGTCAAGGATTATAGAGCCGAATTCGGATTCTATACCCGCACAATTTTATCTGAAAAGTAACTCAGCGAATTTTTTGTTATTTGAGGATAATTCTCATGGTGTATGGTATCATTACAAGTTGAGAATCGATTGTCTTCACAAGACAGAGAGTCTTGAGTCGAGCGATATTTTCAGTTGGGGCCAAATTGCGCGAACAATGTGGTATCCCTGTAGGCGTTGATAGTGGTCAAATCGAGCTTGGTGACTCAACGGATTAAAGGAGGAAGTTTCTATCTAGGGTTATTGGAAGTGTGATTGTAACTGAATATACATTATGATAGTGAAGAAAAATCCCTCAGATCAAACGGGAGGCCTGAATGTAGTTTGAAAGTAGACCTACAAAGAACGAGGGTAAAAGGGATTTTATCTTTTAAAAATCAAATTTATTAAAAAGAGGTACGAGAAGAACACTGGACCAAACTAATATTCTAAGATAAACTGGCAGCACATTGTGAAAAAAAGGGATTTTATCTTTTTTAACATGGACAATAAAAAATATTATTTTCCAATATGGACAGTCCAGTCAGCACAATATTTTATTAATTTTGTTGATAACATAACTCAAATTTCTTTTTTTATAAACTACACCCCAAATATATTAATGAAGAAACATGAAAACAAGAACATTACAATAAAGTGAACCTATAGTTTGGAAAACGCAACCTATTTCTTGAAAAGTCTTCCAAAAAAAAGTTTGGAACAAAGTTCTACCAAGTAAAAATCTTATGATGGAGACCCTAATTGGCAAGTTTATTAGCACAATTACTATCCTCCCTATAAATATGTGTGACAATGCAATCCATAGATGATAATAAATTTCTGCAAAGATTCCAGTTATTGATAAGCTTCCAAGGAGCAATAGCATTGCCCTTGAATATGTCTACCACTATAGCAGAATCATTTTCCAACCACACAGAAAACCAACCTTTGTTGTGAGCAAATTGGATAGCTATGGTTTTCGAACTTAGCTAAGCATAAAGAGCATCATTAATACCAAAGAAATCGACAAAACCACCCATAAGTTCGCCTCTGTGGTTCCTGAATAGACCTCCCCCTGCAGCATTACAAGGACTACTTATTTATACCAATCACTTTCATTTAAAACTATTTTTTTAATGAAAATGACATATTTATACTAAAATGTTGGTTCGAGGGATTAAACACACAAGTAATACATTTTTTATACTTCTAAAATATAGTCTACCATCAAGTGATACATTTTTTGTTTTAACAAATTATGTAAATAAACGTTATTGCCTTTTTTTAAATTTTCAACATTAATGTTAGTGTAAAGTATATGTATATCTAACTTTACTTGTATGTGGTTTAATTAGTGAACTCCTAGTTAAACTATTATACCACTAGTATCCTGATCGACTTGATAAGTGATATGATATTAATAACATTGGGTGTGTCATCTTGTTGGGATCTTCATCCATGAGTTACATATAAGTGGGCTTGACACCACATCTTTAGCCAAAACCTTAAGACATTAGGTCTATGGGTCCATCCAATTATATGATCTTTAACTCATCCATTCTTGCCTAATGTGGGACTTCTTCATTCACACTTGGAATACCCAACATCTCCCCCTCAAGTGTGAATTCCCATTCGAGTATTGGATACACCAAAGCTCAGCTCTCTATCTACTTTCCCCACCGCTGGCTTATCCTTTCATCAACGAAACACGCCGCCTTGACCTCTCGTCAGGAAGACTTTCAACACACGGATCCCACATAGATCTACCGACCACTTGTCACTTCAATAGTCCATTGAGCCGTCGAACCATCGGCTCTGATACCACTTGTTGGGAGATCTTCATCTATGGGTTACAACATTCCTCCATGGGCTAAGTGAAAGAAGCATATAAGTAGGCTTGACACCACATCTTGGCCCAAAACCTTAAGACATTAGGTCTATGGGTCCATCCACTTATATGCTCTTTAACTCATCCATTCTTGCCCAATATGAGACTTCTTCATTAACACTTGGAATACCCAACACATCTCGCAGTCACCACTCTATAGCAAAAAACATGTCTACTTACACAAATAAACCCAAGTAGTGTCATGTGACACCCAACCTATCTCAACAAATATCCTCATTTATACTACAATTTAAATATACTTTGACAACTAATCACAAGTCGATGACATAGTAACATATTTTTAGGATAGAAGATGTGTTGTTCCTATAAGTATCTCACTCCACCAAATTCTAATATAGAATCGAAAATTCTCTTTATCCCTCACAAACAACCTTCCCATTCAAGGTTTTATTTATGATTTTATTTTGTTTGTTCTACACTATAAAGTGAAATAGTGACAAAATTGTCCTAAAGAAAGCAAAGGAATGATGAATCCACTTAGAGATTATAGAATTAATGACTGAAAAAAAATAAGAAAGCA